>NC_069500.1:771965017-772040017 GCF_027579735.1 Bombina bombina | reverse complement strand
CCTAAACTGTGAGTTCGCTTTTGGCACGACTAGACCATATCCATTGTGTTGAACAAACAATATTGGGCCATGTGGCGCATCTGTCTCTTTTCTGTTTTGTAGATCATCTCTATGGGATCCTGGCTGGGTTCTCTACAGATTGCTGCCTAAAGATTACCCTCAACCTATATCACTCCTCAGAGACTCTATTTATACATTTGGAATTATTGGAGTATCATTTATTGTTTATACATTGTGAGCAATATACAGTATAATAATTGATTTGAAATATCTGTTCAAATTTATCTTTTATATAATTAATAGACTTGACATTTTTGTTATTATTTAGGGCGCCCCCTATCTCATAGAAAAGAAATGAAGATTTACCTGACAGAGGCCAGGTTGTCAAAACTTCTAAATTCCTGCCGTGTTCTTTATTCTACTTCTCGCCCTTCAGTGGCTCAGTGTATGGAAGTAATCGGCTTAATGGTAGCGGCAATGGACATAGTGCCATTTGCCCGCCTACATCTCAGACCGCTGCAACTTTGCATGCTCAGTCAGTGGAATGGGCATTACACAGATTAATCCCTCTACTAAATCTGGATCAAGAGACCAGGGACTCTCTTCTCTGGTGGTTATCTCGGGTCCATCTGTCCAAGGGTTTGACCTTCCGCAGGCCAGATTGGACAATAGTAACGACAGATGCCAGCCTTCTGGGCTGGGGTGCAGTCTGGAACTCCCTGAAGGCTCAGGGCTCGTGGACTCAGGAGGAGGCACTCCTTCCGATAAACATTCTGGAACTAAGAGCGATATTCAATGCTCTTCAGGCTTGGCCTCAGCTTGCTGTGGTCAGGTTAATCAGATTTCAGTCGGACAATATCACCACTGTAGCCTACATCAACCATCAAGGGGGAACAAGGAGTCTCCTAGCAATGTTGGAGGTTTCAAAAATAATTCTATGGGCAGAGGTTCACTCTTGCCATCTATCAGCTATCCATATCCCAGGAGTAGAGAACTGGGAGGCGGATTTTCTAAGTCGACAGACTTTTCATCCGGGGGAGTGGGAACTCCATCCGGAGTTGTTTGCACAGTGGATTCAACTTTGGGGCAAACCAGAACTGGATCTCATGGCGTCTCGTCAAAACGCCAAGCTTCCTTGTTACGGATCCAGGTCCAGGGATCCCAAGGCAGCGCTGATAGATGCTCTAGCAGCGCCTTGGTCCTTCAACCTGGCTTATGTGTTTCCACCGTTTCCTCTGCTCCCTCATCTGATTGCCAAGATCAAGCAGGAGAGAGCTTCAGTGATTTTGATAGCACCTGCGTGGCCACGCAGGACTTGGTATGCAGATCTGGTGGACATGTCATCCTTTCCACTATGGACTCTACCGCTGAGGCCGGACCTTCTACTTCAGGGTCCTTTCAACCATTGAAATCTAATTTCTCTGCGGCTGACTGCTTGGAGATTGAACGCTTGATTTTATCAAAACGTGGTTTCTCCGAGTCGGTCATTGATACCTTAATTCAGGCTCGAAAGCCTGTCACCAGGAAAATCTATCATAAGATATGGTGTAAATATCTTCATTGGTGTGAATCCAAGGGTTACTCATGGAGTAAAGTCAGGATTCCCAGGATATTATCTTTTCTCCAAGAAGGATTGGAGAAGGGATTGTCAGCTAGTTCCTTAAAGGGACAGATTTCTGCTCTGTCTATTCTTTTGCACAAGCGCCTGGCGGATGTTCCAGACGCTCAGGCGTTTTGTCAGGTTTTAGTTAGAATCAAGCCTGTGTTTAAACCTGTTGCTCCGCCATGGAGTTTAAATTTAGTTCTTAAAGTTCTTCAAGGGGTTCCGTTTGAACCTCTGCATTCCATAGATATCAAGCTCTTATCTTGGAAAGTTCTGTTTTTGGTAGCTATCTCTTCGGCTCGAAGAGTTTCAGAGTTATCTGCCTTACAGTGCGATTCCCCTTATCTGATCTTCCATGCAGATAAGGTAGTTTTGCGTACCAAAACTGGGTTTCTTCCTAAGGTGGTATCTAATAAGAATATCAATCAGGAGATTGTTGTTCCGTCACTGTGTCCTAATCCTTCTTCAAAGAAGGAACGTCTATTACATAATCTTGACGTGTTTCGTGCTTTAAAGTTTTATTTACAAGCTACTAAGGATTTTCGTCAAACATCGGCATTGTTTGTTGTCTACTCTGGACAGAGAAGGGGCCAAAAGGCTTCAGCAACTTCTTTCTTTTTGGTTAAGAAGTATAATCCGCTTAGCTTATGAGACTGCTGGCCAGCAGCCTCCTGAAAGAATTACAGCTCATTCCACTAGAGCGGTGGCTTCCACATGGGCTATTAAAAATGAGGCTTCTGTTGAAAAGATTTGTAAGGCGGCAACTTGGTCTTCGCTTCATACTTTTTCTAAATTCTACAAATTTGATACTTTTGCTTCTTCGGAGGCTATTTTTGGGAGAAAGGTCTTACAGGCAGTGGTGCCTTCCGTTTAAGCGCCTGCCTTGTCCCTCCCTTCATCCGTGTCCTATAGCTTTGGTATTGGTATCCCACAAGTAATGGATGAATCCGTGGACTGGATACACTTAACAAGAGAAAACATAATTTATGCTTACCTGATAAATGTATTTCTCTTGTAGTGTATCCAGTCCACGGCCCGCCCTGTCCTTTTCAGGCAGGTCTAAATTTTAATTAAACTACAGTCACCACTGCACCCTATGGTTTCTCCTTTCTCGGCTTGTTTCGGTCGAATGACTGGATATGGCAATGAGGGGAGGAGCTATATAGCAGCTCTGCTGTGGGTGATCCTCTTGCAGCTTCCTGTTGGGAAGGAGAATATCCCACAAGTAATGGATGAAACCGTGGACTGGATACACCACAAGAGAAATAAATTTATCAGGTAAGCATAAATTTTGGTTTTTTTTATTTTGAAGGACGGAACTCTGAGAAACCTGACACCCCTTAGGTCTAGAATGGGTCAAAAAGTTCCCTTTTTTTGGGAACCACTAACAGATTTGAATAGAATCCTAGACCCCGTTTCCTTACTGGAACAATCAGTCCCAGAGAGGAAAGATCCTGATTGCAGCTCAAAAATGCCTCTCTTTACCTGAACTGCAGATAATCTTTAGAGGTGGAATCTGCCCCTGGGAGGAGAGATTTGAAATTTATTTTGTAACCCAGAGATACTATGTCCACAGCCCAAGGATCTGGGCCATCTTGTATCCATGCTTGGCAAAACAGGGAAAGTCTGCCCCCACTTGATACGATCTCGGACCTAGGGCAAACTCCTTATGCTGACAGACTCAGCTGCGGGTTTTGAAGATACGAAAGGAACGAAACTTACTTTAATGTCCTTTAGGTCTGTTCTTGTCTTGTGGTAGAAAAGACCGTTATCCATTCGTAATATCAGAAATTATTTCTACCACACCAGGCCCAAACAAGGATTTATCCTTGAACCGAAGCGACAGAAGTCCAATAAGATGCAGCACTTGATACAGTGGCAATACAAACTACAAGTTGCCATTGAAGAACCAAGATTTTAGCCACAAAGCCCTGCGGGCTAAGACAGTGAAGCCAGAAAACTTGGCTCCCAGTCAAAAAATTTGTATGTTAGCATCCTAAATAAAGGAAAAGGCTAGATTGAGAACCTTAATCCAATCTTGGAACTCCTTCAACGAAGACTCTAATAAAATAGATTCAGACAAGGCATTGTATATGTGATCCTAAAAGGAGCAGCTATCCTCTATAGGAATGTAGTCTCTTAGCCAAAATAGAATAAAGCCCATTCTACCTTTGGCACCGTGTACCATGAAACTTTAAATGGAACCAGCAAGAGGAAATATCTTTTTAAAGACGGGAGACCTGGAGAAAGGAATCCCTGACTTCTCCCATTCCTGTGAAATAATCTCCATCACACAGACTGGAACAGAAAAACACCTCCACAGAGGAAGGGACATCATACTATTTACTAAGTATACTAGATTTCTTAGGGTTGACGACAGACGTCGTCCAAAGTAGCAAATACCTCCTTTAACAGAACACAAAGGTGTTCAAGCTTAAATCTGAAGAATACTACTTCAGTATCAGATAAAGGAATTATACTATCCAAATCTGACATTTCACCCTCAGAGGCTACCAACATATCCTCCTCATCAAACTTATGAGGGAGAGCAATCTGTGTAGCAGTAGGTAGAGCAGAAACCTTACTATATGAATGTCAAACAATCATCTTGCGTATTGCCTTAGTAAAGGAAAAAGCAGATAACGCTGCAGATACCACAGAAAGATACCTGAACAGCAATTTCTGCAGGCAAATAAACTTCTCCAGAAGGCTGAGAGGAACTGCAGGGCACTGTATGCGACGCCATCAAGGCTTGGGACGTTAGAGGAGAAAACTGTGGCATTTCCTTAACAGCATCATCCTGAGAGACATTGGGCTCAGAGGGCAACAATCTAACTCTACATACAAGAGTTCTAGCTAAGCATGCAGCACAGAATTGCATAGGTGAAACAAATTATGTCTCAATGCATAAGCATAAATTAAAAAACAGTCTTCCATAATTCAAAATAAAATGAGAAAAAAAAAAATGATCTTAAATTTCTTACATTTATTAGGTAGTCACTTTAAAAATCAGAACTCCTGTCAGAGTCTAGCACTACGCTAGCTAAACAACTTAGTACCCCTATATCTCAGCCTGACTGAGGTCTTTAAACCGATCTCCTGCCGATCGAGAGCATTCAGAAGATACCGACATCAGTTAAGACGCTGCTCCTCTAAATAATTGAAGCAGAAAAGCGGGACACGTAACTCGCCTGACAAGAAACTGCACAGATAAAATACAAGCGCGCGTTTCTGAACACCCTCTGCAAATATTGCCGTGTCATCCCCACCATGAATCTTTAATGGCGGAAGACTATAATCATGTTCAGCAAATTATTCATTAGCCCGTCTGCTATTGATGCGGCATGAACACAACATCCGTGTGTGTAAACTAACATTTTTCAGGTACATAGACATAGCACACAACTGTCACATCAACGACAGTGTCTACGCATCTGTATCCCACAACTCACTATTACCAAGACCGCGCACCTCAGCAGAGCAGCCCTTCATACAATGAAACAAAAACATTGAACACACGTAACAAACAAGAAGTGTGCCATAACAAGCAGCTTGCTTAGCTTAAATACTGACAGGCCACAATAAAATACAAAGGAGTATACAATAACCCCTAGTCTCTTAGTCACAATATAATTGGCCTGCTCCCTGACTGTAAATATTGTGTACAAAGGATATACATGTCCCAGATAATGTTGCAGCTCAACCTTATTAAGTGCACAGTCTCCAATACCTAGAAGACAAAAAAGGCACTTACCTGCAATCTAGCTGTCAGGCAGGACGACATCTTACAAGGTGCGAGAGGACACATACTCCTCACAGACACCTGTAGAAAAAGAAAGAACAGAGTAAACCTACTCTGGCTTTCTATACCATGGGCAGCAAATATGTTAGAAAACCAAGAAAGGACTACCTCACAACTTTCTAACTGCTTTAAAACCACCAACTACTCTACTGAAGAGATTAACGTGGACTACAGCTAGCCCCAAAAATCTTGCTTGTAAAGAAATCCAGTTTTCTTCAGACACCAAAACTTCACCTCCTCCTCCAAAGAGAATGACTGGGGATTATGGGTAGGGGAGTAACACTTAACAGCTTTGCTGTGGTGCCCTTTGCCTCCTCCTGCTGGCCAGGAGTGATATTTCTACTAGTAATTGATGACGTTGAGGACTCTTCATATCTTAGGAAAGAAAAATTATTATAGCAATCTTTTTTGACAATGTCAACATCTAGATAGTAAAACATAAAAGGGACACGAGACCCTAAAAAAAGTAAATTTATGCTTACCTGATAAATTAATTTCTTCTATGGTAAGACGAGTCCACGGATTCATCCTTTACTTGTGGGATATCATCCTCCTGCTAACAGGAAGTGGCAAAGAGCACCACAGCAGAGCTTTCTATATAGCTCCTCCCTTAGCCCCACCCCCAGTCATTCGACCGAAGGTACAGGAAGGAAAAGGAGAAACTACAAGGCGCAGAGGTGACTGAAGTGTAAATAAAAAAAAATACAATCTGTCTTAAAATGACAGGGCGGGCTGTGGACTCGTCTTACCATAGAAGAAATTAATTTATCAGGTAAGCATACATTTACTTTTCCTCTATAAAGGTAAGGAGAGTCCACTGATTCATCCTTTACTTGTGGGATACAATGCCAAAGCTACAGGACACGGATGAACGGAAGGGACAAGACAGATGGTTAAACAGAAGGCACCACTGCTTGAAGAACTTTTCTCCCAAAAATAGCCTCCTGAAGAAAATAAGGTTGATACTAATAGGAATATTAATCAGGAAATTGTTGTTCCTTCTCTGTGTCCTAATCCTTCCTCTAAAAAGGAGCGCCTGTTGCACAACTTGGACGTGGTTCGTGCTTTGAAGTTTTACTTACAAGCAACCAAAAATTTCCGTCAATCTTCTTTGTTTGTTGTCTATTCTGGAAAACGTAGAGGTCAAAAAGCTACAGCTACCTCTCTTTCTTTTTGGCTGAAAAGCATTATCTGTTTGGCATACGAGACTGCTGGACAGCAGCCTCCTGAAAGAATTACAGCTCACTCTACTAGAGCGGTGGCTTCCACATGGGCTTTTAAAAATGATGCTTCTATTGAAAAGATTTGTAAGGCTGCGACTAGGTCTTCGCTTCATACCTTTTCCAAATTTTACAAATTTGATACCTTTGCTTCTTCGGAGGCTATTTTTGGGAGAAAAGTTCTTCAAGCAGTGGTGCCTTCTGTTTAGGTATCTGTCTTGTCCATCCGTTCATCCGTGTCCTGTAGCTTTGGTATTGTATCCCACAAGTAAAGGATGAATCCGTGGACTCGGCTTACCTTTATAGAAGAAAAATAAATTTATGCTTACCTGATAAATTGATTTCTTCTATGGTAAGACGAGTCCATGGCCCACCCTGTCATTTTAAGACAGATTCTATTTTTTTTATTTAAACTTCAGTCACATCTGCACCTTGTAGTTTCTCCTTTTTCTTCCTGTACCTTGTGTCGAATGACTGGGGGGTGGAGCTAAGGGAGGAGCTATATAGACAGCTCTGCTGTGGTACTCTTTGCCACTTCCTGTTAGCAGGAGGATAACATCCCACAAGTAAAGGATGAATCCATGGAGTTGTCTTACCTTTATAGAAGAAAATATGATAAGGAGAATCACATTGCAATGCCGAAAGCTCAGAAACTCTGCGAGCAGACGAAATAGCAACCAAAAATAAAACTGTCCAAGACAATTACTTAATATCTATGGAATGCATAGGTTCAAACGGAACCCCTTGAAGAACTAAACTCAAACTGCAAAGAGAAGCAATTGGTCTAAACACAGGCCTGATTCTAGTCAGAGCCTGACAAAAAGACTGAACATCCAACATCTGCCAGACGCTTGTGCAAAAAAATAGATAAAACAGAAATATGTCCCTTTAAGGAACTTGCTGACAACCCTTTCTCCAATCCATCTTGCAGACAAATCCTGGGAATCCTAAACCTACTCCATGAGTAGCCCTTGGATTCCCATCAATAAAGATATTTACGCCATCTCTTATGGTAAAATTTCCTAGTAACAGGCTTAGGTGCCTGAATCAAGGTATCTATGACCGAATCAGAAAACCCTCGCTTAGATAAAATTAAGCATTCAATCTCCAAGCAGTTGGCTGCAGAGAAACTAGATTCGGATGGTGGAAGGGTCCCTGAATGAGGTCTTTCCTCAATGGAAGCTTCCACGGTGGCCGAGATGACATGTCAACCAGATTGGCATACCAAGTCCTGCGAGGCCACGCAGGAGCGATGAGGATCACCGATGCCCTCTCCTGTTTGACTCAGCAATCACCCGGGGCAGGAGAACAAATGGAGGGAACACATAAGCTAGTCTGAAAGACCAAGGCACTGCCAAGGCATCTATCAGATAGGCCTGGGGATCCCTGGACCAGGACCCGTACCTCGGGAGTTTGGCATTCTGACGAGATGCCATGAGATCCAACGCCGGTCGGCCCTATAGAAGGATCAAGTTGGAAAATACCTCCAGATGGAGTTCCCACTCAACCGGATGAAATGTCTGTCTGCTCAGAAAATCCGCCTCCCAGTTGTCCATCCCTGAGATATGGATTGCCGACAGACGGCAAGAGTGAGACTCCGCCCACTGTAATATCCTGGCTACCTCCGTCATCGCTAAGGAACTTCTTGTTCCTCCTTGATGATTGATGTAAGCTACCGTCGTTATGTTGTCCGACCGGAATCTGATGAATTGAGCCGAAGCCAACTGAGGCCAAGCCTGAAACGCATTGAAGATTGCTCTCAATTCTAGAATGTTTATGGGAAGGAGAGACTCAGCCTGAGTCCATACACCGTGAGCCCTTAGGGAGTTTCGGACTGCTCTCCATCCTATCAGGCTGGCATCCGTTGTCACTATCACCCTCATGAGGGCCTGCGGAAGCATGTCCCCTGGGATAGATGATCCAGCGACAACCACCATAGAAGAGAGTCCCTTGTCTCCTGATCTAGAGTTATTTGAGGAGACAAATTTGTATAATCTCCATTCCACTGACTGAGCATGCTCAGTTGCAGAGGCCTGAGATGAAAATGAGCAAATGGAACGATGTCCATTGCTGCTACTATCAACCCAATTACCTCCATGCACTGAGCCACTGACGGCCAAGGATTGGTCAGAAGGGCTCGGCATATATCCAGAATTTTCAATTTTCTGACCTCCGTCAAAAAGATTCTCATGGATAGAGAGTCGGTTAGAGTTCCCAAGAAAGGAACCCTTGTCTGTGGGACTAGAGAACTCTTTTCCAGATTTACCTTCCAGCCATGAGTCCTCAGGAAGGATAGAACAATGTCGGTATGAGACTTTGCTAGATAAGACGTCTGGATCAGAATATCGTCCAGATATTCGCCACTGCAATACCTTGCGGTCTTAGAACCGCCAGCAGGGACCCCAGAAGCTTTGTGAAAATGCTGGGAGCTGTGGCCTGACCGAAAGGAAGGGCCACGAACTGAAAATGTTTGTCCAGAAAGGCAAACCTCAAGAACTTGTGATCTCTGTGGATAGGAACAAGAAGATATGCATCCTTCAAGTCCACGGTAGTCATAAATTGACCCTCCTGGATCATTGGAAGAATGGTACGAATAGTTTCCATCTTGAAGGATGAAACTCTGAGAAACTGGTTTAGACTTTTGAGGTCTAAAATAGGTCGGAACGTTCCCTCTTTTTTGGGAACTACAAAGAGATTTGAATAAAACCCCTGTCCCTGTATTGGGACAGGGCATATGACTCCCATGTAGGAGAGATCTCTTACACAGCGTAAGAATGCCTCTCTTTTTATCTGGTCTACAGACAATCGTGAAAGAAGAAACCTTCCTTTGGGGGAGGAATTTTTGAACTCCAACTGATACCCAAGACACAATGTCTAGTGTCCAGACATCCTGAACGTCTCTTATCCAAGCCTGGACAAAGAAAAAGTCTGCCCCCGATCGGGGGCCGACCCTTCACGCCGACTTGGTAGTGGCAGCCTGCTTCTTGGACTGCTTACCCTTGTTCCAAGACTGGTTTGGTCTCCAAGTGGACTTGGCTTGTGAATAATCCCCTTCCTGTTTAGCGGAAGAGAAAGAGGGAACCCCCTTGAAATTTCGAAAGGAACGAAAATTACTCTGTCTCCCTTTCTGTTTGGACTTTTTATCCTGAGGGAGGAGATGACCCTTGCCTCCAGTTATATCTGAAATAATTTCCTTCAAGTCAGGCCCGAACAGGGTCTTCCCCCCTTGTAAGGAATAGTCAAGAGCTTAGACTTGGACACATCATCCGCAGACCAAGACTTTAACCATAAAGCCTGACGTGCTAAGATGGCAAAGCCCAAACTCTTAGCCGCCAATTTAGTAATCTGCAGAGAAGCATCCGTAATAAACAAATTAGCTAAGTTAAGAGCTTTAATCCGATCCTGTATCTCTTCCAAGGGAGTCCATCTTAAGAGACTCCTCTAGAGCATCAAACCAGAAAGCAGCCGCACTGGTCACAGAAACAATGAAGGCCGCTGGTTGTAAAAGAAATCCCTGGTGAACGTAAACCTTCTTAAGAAGACCCTCTAACTTCTTATACATAGGGTCTTTAAAGGCACAACTATCCTCAACAGGAATAGTAGTTCGCTTGGCCAGGGTAGATATAGCCCCCCTCTACCTTAGGGACCATCTGCCGTGAATCCCTAATAGTGTTGGCTATAGGATACATCTTTTTAAATACAGGCGAAGGAGAAAAAGGAATACCTGGTCTTCCCCATTCCTTTGCAATAATCTCTGAAGTCCTTTTAGGAACTGGAAAGACATCCGAGTAAGAAGAAACTTCCAAATATCTGTCTAACTTACTAAATTTTTCTGGCGGGACTATGATGGAGTCACAGTCATCCAAAGTAACCAACACCTCTCTAAGTAATAAACTGAGGTGTTCAAGCTTAAACCTGAAGGAAACTACATCAGGATCAGTTAAGGGCAAAGCACTAGCTGCTTCAGAGAGTTCACCCTCAGAGAGTACCTCCGTACTTTCCAACTCAGAGTCCCTGGAGGGTGCATCCGCAATCGCCACCATTGAATCAGTGTCATACGTGCCCACATAGGTGTTCCTTCTTGTACGCTTGCCGTGCGAAATAGGAAGGTTGGATAATGCATCAGAAAGCGTAGAGGACATCACTGCAGCAATGTCTTTTAATGTAAATGCTGCAGACACTGGGGAAATACATGGCCCTGCTTGCGCGGGCATTAAGGGCTGACACGCTTGGGGAGAAAGCTGTGGCATACCTTGCATCTCATCTATAAACTCCTGAGAAGCATCTCTCTTGGGCAAAGGTTCATCACAAAATATTTTGTCCCTATAATGTAAGGCTCTCTCACAACATGAAGGACAAAAAGAAACTGGAGGTTCCAATGGGGCAATCAAACACATAGGACAAGTTACAACTTGGATGTCATCTCAATCCATACCAACAGAAGCAATGTACAACAATAATAATGTAGTTAGAAAGTTGTCAGTAGTTAAAGAGAAATTTATTACAAGTACACTGTCTCTTTAAGAAATAAACTGACAATTTTTCTTGAAAGCAAAACGATATAATAAAGATTGCAGAAAAAAAAATCTTATTGTCACCAAAGCACCTCGCCTCAACAGCCCTGCTGAGGAGCCTACCTGCCCCCACGGTCCTCTGACAATCTGGAGCAGAGTCTATAACCACTTGCTTTAGTCACAAACCATGCAGTCGAGGAGTTACGTGCGATGCGTCTATCAGCCGGCGACTTCCGGAGTAAGAGAAACTGCGCGGCAATTACTGGAGAGTGCGCCAAGTCAAAACTCCGCCCATCGAACCAATACCAAAGCTTTAGGACACGGATGAAGGGAGGGAGCAAATCAGGTCACCTAAATGGAAGGCACCACGGCTTGCAAAACCTTTCTCCCAAAAAATAGCCTCAGAAGAAGCAAAAGTATCAAACTTGTAAAATTTGGTAAAAGTGTGCAGTGAAGACCAAGTCGCTGCCCTACATATCTGATCAACAGAAGCCTCGTTCTTGAAGGCCCATGTGGAAGCCACAGCCCTAGTGGAATGAGCTGTGATTCTTTCAGGAGGCTGCCGTCCGGCAGTCTCGTAAGCCAATCTGATGATGCTTTTAATCCAAAAAGAGAGAGAGGTAGAAGTTGCTTTTTGACCTCTCCTGTTACCAGAATAAACAACAAACAAGAAAGATGTTTGTCTAAAATCCTTTGTAGCATCTAAATAGAATTTTAGAGCGCGAACAACATCCAAATTGTGCAATAAACGTTCCTTCTTCGAAACTGGTTTCGGACCCAAAGAAGGCACGACTATCTCCTGGTTAATGTTTTTGTTAGAAACAACTTTTGGAAGAAAACCAGGTTTAGTACGTAAAACCACCTTATCTGCATGGAACACCAGATAAGGAGGAGAACACTGCAGAGCAGATAATTCTGAAACTCTTCTAGCGGAAGAAATTGCAGCCAAAAACAAAACTTTCCAAGATAACTTAATATCAACGGAATGTAAGGGTTCAAACGGAACCCCCTGAAGAACTGAAAGAACTAAGTTGAGACTCCAAGGAGGAGTCAAAGGTTTGTAAACAGGCTTGATTCTAACCAGAGCCTGAACAAAGGCTTGAACATCTGGCACAGCGGCCAGCTCTTTGTGAAGTAACACAGACAAGGCAGAAATCTGTCCCTTCAAGGAACTTGCAGATAATCCTTTCTCCAATCCTTCTTGAAGAAAGGATAGAATCCTAGGAATCTTTACCTTGTCCCAAGGGAATCCTTTAGATTCACACCAACAGATATATTTTTTCCATATTTTGTGGTAAATTTTTCTAGTTACAGGCTTTCTGGCCTGAACAAGAGTATCAATAACAGAATCTGAGAACCCTCGCTTTGATAAGATCAAGCGTTCAATCTCCAAGCAGTCAGCTGGAGTAGGACCAGATTCGGATGTTCGAACGGACCTTGAACAAGAAGGTCTCGTCTCAAAGGTAGCTTCCATGGTGAAGCCGATGACATATTCACCAGATCTGCCTACCAAGTCCTGCGTGGTTACGCAGGAGCTATCAAGATCACCTACGCCCTCTCCTGATTGATCCTGGCTACCAGCCTGGGGATGAGAGGAAATGGCGGGAATACATAAGCTAGGTTGAAGGTCCAAGGTGCTACTAGTGCATCTACTAGAGTCGCCTTGGGATCCCTGGATCTGGACCCGTAGCAAGGAACCTTGAAGTTCTGACGAGAGGCCATCAGATCCATGTCTGGAATGCCCCACAGTTGAGTGATTTGGGCAAAGATTTCCGGATGGAGTTCCCACACCCCCGGATGCAATGTCTGACGAATCAGAAAATCCGCTTCCCAAGTTTCCACTCCTGGGATGTGGATTGCAGACAGGTGGCAGGAGCGAGTCTCCGCCCATTGAATGATTTTGGTCACTTCTTCCATCGCCAGGGAACTCCTTGTTCCCCCCTGATGGTTGATGTACGCAACAGTCGTCATGTTGTCTGATTGAAACCGTATGAACTTGGCCCTCGCTAGCTGAGGCCAAGCCTTGAGAGCATTGAATATCGCTCTCAGTTCCTACTGTTAAACACTAAAAAACTCTAAGCCATCTCCGTGGAGATGTTGCCTGTACAACGGCAAAGAGAATGACTGGGGTAGGCGGAGCCTAGGAGGGATCATGTGACCAGCTTTGCTGGGCTCTTTGCCATTTCCTGTTGGGGAAGAGAATATCCCACAAGTAAGGATGACGCCGTGGACCGGACACACCTATGTTGGAGAAATACAGGTAACCGTCAAAAAACAAAGTGAATCACCAGCCGCAAAAAACGGAGTCCAATAATAACTCCGGCAACATATCCCAGCATCAGCCCAAAAAAGAAAAGCATTTAACAGCCGCTCCTGTTGCTAATAAAGAGTAAGGCTAAATGCTAACAGTGTCCCAAGTGTACTTTTATTAACACAAACACTCTGACACATATAGGCTTGTTGGTTAACATCCCCCATGAAACCAACACACTCTGAAAATAGGGAAGCCCGTTACTAAGAGCCCTGGTTCCCCAAATATGGAAGGAGTACAGCCAATTCTGAGATACGCCCAAAAGCCCCAGAAATGAAAGACTACACTTACCTTAATACGGAGTACCAGCATGACGAGTCTCACAGTGTAAAGAGGTCCTTTGCTCCCTCCTTCAGCTCTGTGAACACAGAAGGGCCTTAGTTAATATTGCTAAGGCAACACTAGTATGGGAGGCACAGTGCGGGTAAAACCCCACCAGTTCCCATTGCTTTAAAGCCACCTGTAGCTCTACTCTTGAGACTGACAAGGAATACGGCTACAACCTATAGAAAAATAGCACACTTTGGTACCATTTTAAAAATAATAAACTCTTGATTGAAGAATCTAAACTAACACCTCACTTTACCTCTTTCTATCACTAACACAGGCAAAGAGAATGACTGGGGTGGGTGGGAGGGAAGAGCTATATACACAGCTCTGCTGTGGTGCTCTTGGCCTCCTCCTGCTGACCAGGAGGCGATATCCCACAAGGATGAAATCCGTGGACTCATCGTATCTTGTAAAAGAAAGTTAGATTAGATATGTCAAATGATGCAAGAACCTGTGAAAAACACTTTCAGAACAGCCTCAATTTGAAATAAAAAAAAAATAAAAAATGTAAAACCCTTTGGAAACATCTCAAAAACGACTGTTCACAAAAAATGTACACAATAGCATATAGGTCCCAAATCCATTATGTACTTGATAAACTATTTTATAGCAGAAAGGGAAAAACATAATTTATGCTTACCTGATAAATTTATTTCTCTTGTAGTGTATCCAGTCCATGGATCATCCATTACTTGTGGGATATTCTCCTTCCCAACAGGAAGTTGCAAGAGGATCACCCACAGCAGAGCTGCTATATAGCTCCTCCCCTCACTGCCATATCCAGTCATTCGACCGAAACAAGCCGAGAAAGGAGAAACCATAGGGTGCAGTGGTGACTGTAGTTTAATTAAAATTTAGACCTGCCTGAAAAGGACAGGGCGGGCCGTGGACTGGATACACTACAAGAGAAATACATTTATCAGGTAAGCATAAATTATGTTTTCTCTTGTTAAGTGTATCCAGTCCACGGATCATCCATTACTTGTGGGATACCAATACCAAAGCTAAAGTACACGGATGATGGGAGGGACAAGGCAGGAACTTAAACGGAAGGAACCACTGCCTGTAGAACCTTTCTCCCAAAAACAGCCTCCGAAGAAGCAAAAGTATCAAATTTGGAAAATTTGGAAAAAGTATAAAGGGAAGACCAAGTTGCAGCCTTGCAAATCTGTTCAACAGAGGCCTCATTTTTAAAGGCCCAGGTGGAAGCCACAGCTCTAGTAGAATGAGCTGTAATCCTTTCAGGAGGCTGCTGTCCAGCAGTCTCATAGGCTAAAGGGATTATACTCCGAAGCCAAAAAGAAAGAGAGGTTGCCGAGGCCTTCTGACCTCTCCTCTGTCCAGAGTAAACAACAAACAGGTTAGATGTTTGGCGAAAATCTTTAGTAGCCTGTAAGTAAAACTTCAAGGCACGGACTACGTCTAGATTATGCAAAAGACGTTCCTTCTTTGAAGAAGGATTAGGACATAATGATGGAACAACAATCTCTTGATTGATATTCTTGTTAGAAACCACCTTAGGTAAAAACCCAGGTTTTGTACGCAGAACAACTTTATCTGAATGAAAGATCAGATAAGGAGAATCACAATGTAAGGCAGATAACTCCGAGACTCTTCGAGCCGAGGAAATAGCCATCAGAAAAACATAATTTATGCTTACCTGATAAATTCCTTTCTTCTGTTGTGTGATCAGTCCACGGGTCATCATTACTTCTGGGATATTATCTGCTCCCCTACAGGAAGTGCAAGAGGATTCACCCAGCAGAGTTGCTATATAGCTCCTCCCCTCTACGTCACCTCCAGTCATTCGACCAAAGACCAACGAGAAAGGAGAAGCCAAGGGTGTAGTGGTGACTGAATTATAATTTAAAAAATATGTACCTGCCTTACAAAACAGGGCGGGCCGTGGACTGATCACACAACAGAAGAAAGGAATTTATCAGGTAAGCATAAATTATGTTTTCTTCTGTTATGTGTGATCAGTCCACGGGTCATCATTACTTCTGGGATACCAATACCAAAGCAAAAGTACACGGATGACGGGAGGGATAGGCAGGCTCATTATACAGAAGGAACCACTGCCTGAAGAACCTTTCTCCCAAAAATAGCCTCCGAAGAAGCAAAAGTGTCAAATTTGTAAAATTTGGAAAAAGTATGAAGCGAAGACCAAGTTGCAGCCTTGCAAATCTGTTCAACAGAGGCCTCATTCTTAAAGGCCCAAGTGGAAGCCACAGCTCTAGTGGAATGAGCTGTAATTCTTTCAGGAGGCTGCTGTCCAGCAGTCTCATAGGCTAAACGTATTATGCTACGAAGCCAAAAAGAGAGAGAGGTAGCAGAAGCTTTTTGACCTCTCCTCTGTCCAGAATAAACGACAAACAGGGAAGAAGTTTGGCGAAAATCTTTAGTTGCCTGCAAGTAGAACTTGAGGGCACGAACTACATCCAGATTGTGTAGAAGACGTTCCTTCTTTGAAGAAGGATTTGGACACAAAGATGGAACAACAATCTCTTGATTGATGTTCCTGTTAGAGACAACCTTAGGTAAGAACCCAGGTTTAGTACGCAGAACTACCTTGTCTGAGTGAAAGATCAGATAAGGAGAATCACAATGTAGGGCTGATAACTCAGAGACTCTTCGAGCCGAGGAAATAGCCATTAAAAATAGAACTTTCCAAGATAACAATTTTATATCAATGGAATGAAGGGGTTCAAACGGAACACCCTGTAAAACGTTAAGAACTAAGTTTAAACTCCATGGCGGAGCAACAGTTTTAAACACAGGCTTGATCCTAGCTAAAGCCTGACAAAAGGCCTGGATGTCTGAATTTTCTGACAGACGCCTGTGTAACAAGATGGACAGAGCTGAGATCTGTCCCTTTAATGAGCTAGCCGATAAACCCTTTTCTAAACCTTCTTGTAGAAAAGACAATATCCTAGGAATCCTAACCTTACTCCAGGAGTAATCTTTGGATTCACACCAGTATAGGTATTTACGCCATATTTTATGGTAAATCTTTCTGGTAACAGGCTTCCTAGCCTGTATCAGGGTATCAATAACCGACTCAGAAAAACCACGTTTTGATAAAATCAAGCGTTCAATTTCCAAGCAGTCAGCTTCAGAGAAGTTAGACTTTGATGTTTGAATGGACCCTGAATCAGAAGGTCCTGTCTTAGAGGTAGAGACCAAGGCGGACAGGATGACATGTCCACTAGATCTGCATACCAAGTCCTGCGCGGCCATGCAGGCGCTATTAGAATCACTGATGCTCTCTCCTGTTTGATTTTGGCAATCAATCGAGGAAGCAGCGGGAAGGGTGGAAACACATAAGCCATCCTGAAGTTCCAAGGTGCTGTCAAAGCATCTATCAGAACCGCTCCCGGATCCCTGGATCTGGATCCGTAGCGAGGAAGTTTGGCGTTCTGGCGAGACGCCATGAGATCTATCTCTGGTTTGCCCCAACGTCGAAGTATTTGGGCAAAGACCTCCGGATGAAGTTCCCACTCCCCCGGATGAAGAGTCTGGCGACTCAAGAAATCCGCCTCCCAGTTCTCCACTCCCGGGATGTGGATTGCTGACAGGTGGCAAGAGTGAGACTCTGCCCAGCGAATTATCTTTGATACTTCCATCATTGCTAGGGAGCTTCTTGTCCCTCCCTGATGGTTGATGTAAGCTACAGTCGTGATGTTGTCCGACTGAAACCTGATGAACCCCCGAGTCCTTAACTGGGGCCAAGCTAGAAGGGCATTGAGAACTGCTCTCAATTCCAGAATGTTTATTGGCAGGAGACTTTCCTCCTGACTCCATTGTCCCTGAGCCTTCAGAGAATTCCAGACAGCGCCCCAACCTAGAAGGCTGGCGTCTGTTGTTACAATTGTCCAGTCCGGCCTGCTGAACGGCATCCCCCTGGACAGATGTGGCCGGGAAAGCCACCATAGAAGAGAGTTTCTGGTCTCTTGATCCAGATTCAGAGTGGGGGACAAATCTGAGTAATCCCCATTCCACTGACTCAGCATGCACAATTGCAGCGGTCTGAGATGTAGGCGTGCAAAGGGTACTATGTCCATTGCTGCTACCATTAAGCCGATCACCTCCATGCATTGAGCTACTGACGGGAGTTGAATGGAATGAAGGACACGGCATGTATTTAGAAGCTTTGTTAATCTGTCTTCTGTCAGATAAATCTTCATTTCTACAGAATCTATAAGAGTCCCCAAGAATGGAACTCTTGTGAGAGGCAAGAGAGAACTCTTCTTTTCGTTCACTTTCCATCCATGCGACCTTAGAAATGCCAGAACTAACTCTGTATGAGACTTGGCAGTTTGAAAGCTTGAAGCTTGTATCAGAATGTCGTCTAGGTACGGAGCTACCGAAATTCCTCGCGGTCTCAGAACCGCTAGAAGAGCACCCAGAACCTTTGTGAAGATTCTTGGAGCCGTAGCCAATCCGAATGGAAGGGCTACAAACTGGTAATGCCTGTCTAAGAAGGCAAACCTTAGATACCGGTAATGATCTTTGTGAATCGGTATGTGAAGGTAAGCATCCTTTAAATCCACTGTGGTCATGTACTGACCCTTTTGGATCATGGGTAAGATTGTCCGAATAGTTTCCATTTTGAACGATGGAACTCTTAGGAATTTGTTTAGGATCTTTAAATCCAAGATTGGCCTGAAAGTTCCCTCTTTTTTGGGAACCACAAACAGGTTTGAGTAAAACCCTTGTCCTTGTTCCGACCGCGGAACCGGATGGATCACTCCCATTAATAATAGATCTTGTACACAGCGTAGAAACGCGTCTTTCTTTATTTGGTTTGTTGACAACCTTGACAGATGAAATCTCCCTCTTGGGGGAGATAATTTGAAGTCTAGAAGGTATCCCTGAGATATGATCTCTAGCGCCCAGGGATCCTGGACATCTCTTGCCCAAGCCTGGGCGAAGAGAGAGAGTCTGCCCCCCACTAGATCCGGTTCCGGATCGGGGGCCCTCGGTTCATGCTGTCTTAGGGGCAGCAGCAGGTTTTCTGGCCTGCTTGCCCTTATTCCAGGACTGGTTAGGCTTCCAGCCTTGTCTGTAACGAGCAACAGCTCCTTCCTGTTTTGGTGCAGTGGAAGTTGATGCTGCACCCGCTTTGAAATTCCGAAAGGGACGAAAATTAGACTGTCTAGCCTTAGCTTTGGCTTTGTCTTGAGGTAGAGCGTGGCCCTTACCTCCTGTAATGTCAGCGATAATTTCTTTCAAACCGGGCCCAAATAAAGTTTGCCCCTTGAAAGGTATATTAAGTAATTTGGACTTAGAAGTTACATCAGCCGACCAGGATTTTAGCCACAGCGCCCTACGTGCCTGAATGGCGAATCCTGAATTCTTAGCCGTAAGTTTGGTTAAATGTACTACGGCCTCCGAAATGAATGAATTAGCTAGTTTAAGGACTCTAAGCCTGTCCGTAATGTCGTCCAGCGTAGCGGAACTAAGGTTCTCTTCCAGAGACTCAATCCAAAATGCTGCCGCAGCCGTAATCGGCGCGATGCATGCAAGGGGTTGCAATATAAAACCTTGTTGAACAAACATTTTCTTAAGGTAACCCTCTAATTTTTTATCCATAGGATCTGAAAAAGCACAGCTATCCTCCACCGGGATAGTGGTGCGCTTAGCTAAAGTAGAAACTGCTCCCTCCACCTTAGGGACCGTTTGCCATAAGTCCCGTGTGGTGGCGTCTATTGGAAACATCTTTCTAAATATTGGAGGGGGTGAGAACGGCACACCGGGTCTATCCCACTCCTTAGTAACAATTTCAGTTAATCTCTTAGGTATAGGAAAAACGTCAGTACTCGCCGGTACCGCAAAGTATTTATCCAACCTACACATTTTCTCTGGTATTGCAACAGTGTTACAATCGTTAAGAGCCGCTAAGACCTCCCCTAGTAATACACGGAGGTTTTCCAATTTAAATTTAAAATTTGAAATATCTGAATCCAATCTGCTTGGATCAGAACCGTCACCTACAGAATGAAGCTCTCCGTCCTCATGCTCTGCAAGCTGTGACGCAGTATCAGACATGGCCCTAGAATTATCAGCGCACTCTGTTCTCACCCCAGAGTGATCACGCTTGCCTCTTAGTTCTGGTAACTTAGCCAAAACTTCAGTCATAACAGTAGCCATATCTTGTAATGTTATCTGTAATGGCTGCCCAGATGTACTAGGCGCCATAATATCACGCAACTCCCGGGCGGGAGACGCAGGTACTGACACGTGAGGCGAGTTAGACGGCATAACTCTCCCCTCGCTGTTTGGTGAAATTTGTTCAATTTGTACAGATTGGCTTTTATTTAAAGTAGCATCAATACAGTTAGTACATAAATTTCTATTGGGCTCCACCTTGGCATTGGAACAAATGACACAGGTATCTTCCTCTGAATCAGACATGTTTAACACACTAGCAATAAACATGCAACTTGGTTACAATCTTATTTAACAAAAACGTACTGTGCCTCAAAGAAGCACTAAACGATTAAATGACAGTTGAAATAATGAACTGAAAAACAGTTATAGCATCACTCTTTAAAAACAACACAACTTGTTAGCAAAGGTTTGTTCCCATTAGAAAAGTAACACTAATTAAATTTTAAACATAAAAATCACAGAGCAATTTTAAAACACAGTCACTACATAAGTCTCACAGCTCTGCTGAGAGAATCTACCTCCCTTCAAAGAAGTTTGAAGACCCCTGAGTTCTGTTAGAGATGAACCGGATCATGCAGAAAATACAAGAGTAACTGACTGGAAATTTTTGATGCGTAGCAAAGAGCGCCAAAAACGACCCCTCCCCCTCACACACAGCAGTGAGAGAGAAACGAAACTGTCATAATCAAAACAAGCAAACTGCCAAGTGGAAAAATAATGCCCAAATATTTATTCACTCAGTACCTCAGAAATGCAAACGATTCTACATTCCAGCAAAAACGTTTAACATGAATTAAATACCTATTAAAAGGTTTAATGTACTTTTACAGAGTAATTCCGGTGAAATACCATCCCCAGAATACTGAAGTGTAGAGTATACATACATGTCATAACGGTATGGCAGGATTTTCTCATCAATTCCATTCAGAAAATAAAAACTGCTACATACCTCAATGCAGATTCAACTGCCCGCTGTCCCCTGATCTGAAGCTTTTACCTCCCTCAGATGGCCGAGAAACAGCAATATGATCTTAACTACTCCGGTTAAAATCATAAGAAAAACTCTGGTAGATTCTTCTTCAAACTCTGCCAGATAAGTAATAACACGCTCCGGTGCTATTGTAAAATAACAAACTTTTGATTGAAGTTATAAAAACTAAGTATAATCACCATAGTCCTCTCACACCTCCTATCTAGTCTTTGGGTGCAAGAGAATGACTGGAGGTGACGTAGAGGGGAGGAGCTATATAGCAACTCTGCTGGGTGAATCCTCTTGCACTTCCTGTAGGGGAGCAGATAATATCCCAGAAGTAATGATGACCCGTGGACTGATCACACATAACAGAAGAAAAGAACTTTCCATGAAAGAAGTTTGATATCAATAGAATGAAGGGGTTCAAACGGAACCCCTTGAAGAACTTTAAGAACCAAGTTTAAGCTCCATGGAGGAGCAACAGGTTTAAACACAGGCTTAATTCTAACTAAAGTCTGACAAAATGCCTGAACGTCTGGAACTTCTGCCAGACGCTTGTGTAAAAGAATAGACAGAGCAGAAATCTGTCCCTTTAAAGAACTAGCTGATAATCCTTTGTCCAAACCCTCTTGGAGGAAGGACAATATCCTAGGAATCCTAACCCTACTCCATGAGTAATTCTTGGATTCACACCAATGAAGATATTTATGCCATATCTTGTGGTAAATTTTCCTGGTGACAGGCTTTCGTGCCTGTATTAAGGAATCAATTACTGACTCTGAGAAGCCACGCTTTGATAGGATCAAGCGTTCAATATCCATGTAGTCAGTCTCAGAGAAAGTAGATTCGGATGATTGAAAGGACCTTGTATTAGAAGGTCTTGTCTCAGAGGCAGAGTCCATGGTGGGAAGGATGACATGTCCACTAGGTCTGCATACCAGGTCATGCGTGGCCACGCAGGCACTATCAATATCACCGATGCTCTTTCCTGTTTGATTTTGGCAATCAGACGAGGGAGCAGAGGAAACGGTGGAAACACATAAGCCAGGTTGAAGAACCAAGGCGCTGCTAGAGCATCTATCAGTGCCACTTCTGGGTCCCTGGACCTGGATCCGTAACAAGGAAGCTTGGCGTTCTGGCGAGACACCATGAGATCCAATTCTGGTTTGCCCCAACGGACAACCAATTGAGCAAACACCTCCGGATGGAGTTCCCATTCCCCCGGATGAAAAGTCTGAGGGCTTAGAAAATCCGCCTACCAGTTCTCTACACCTGGGATATGGATCGCTGACAGGTGGCCAGAGTGAGTCTCTGCCCAGCGAATTATCTTGGAGACTTCTGACATCGCTAGGGAACTCCTGGTTCCCCCTTGATGGTTGATGTAAGCCACAGTCGTGATGTTGTCCGACTGAAATCTGATGAACCTCAGTGTTGCTAGCTGAGGCCAAGCCAGAAGAGCATTGAATATTGCTCTTAACTCCAGAATATTTATTGGGAGGGGTTTCCCCTCCTGAGTCCATGAACCCTGAGCCTTCAGGGAGTTCCAGACTGCACCCCAACCTAGAAGGCTGGCATCTGTTGTTACAATTGTCCAATCTGGTCTGCGAAAGGTACCCTTGGACAGATGGGCCCGAGATAACCACCAGAGAAGAGAATCTCTGGTTTCCTGATCCAGATTTAGTAGAGGGGACAAATCTGTGTAATCCCCATTCCACTGACTGAGCATGCATAATTGCAGCGGTCTGAGATGCAGGCGCGCGAATGGCACTATGTCCATCGCCGCTACCATTAAGCCGATTACTTCCATGCACTGAGCCACCGTGGGACGCGGAATGGAGTGAAGAACACGGCAAGCATTTAGAAGTTTTGATAACCTGGACTCAGTCAGGTAAATTTTCATTTCTACAGAATCTATTAGAGTCCCTAGGAAGGAAACCCTCGTGAGAGGAGATAGAGAACTCTTTTCTTCGTTCACTTTCCACCCATGCGACCTCAGGAATGCCAGAATTATCTCTGTATGAGATTTGGCAATTTGAAAGCTTGACGCCTGTATCAGGATATCGTCCAGGTAAGGAGCCACCGCTATGCCTCGCGGTCTTAGGACCGACAGAAGTGAGCCCAGAACCTTTGTAAAAATTCTTGGGGCTGTAGCCAACCCGACTGGAAGAGCTACAAATTGGTAATGCCTGTCTAGAAAGGCAAACCTCAGGAACTGATGATGATTCTTGTGAATCGGAATGTGAAGGTAGGCATCCTTTAAGTCCACTGTGGTCATGTACTGACCCTCTTGGATCATGGGTAAAATGGTTCGAATAGTTTCCATCTTGAATGACGGAACTCTGAGGAATTTGTTCCCTCTTTTTTGGGAACCACAAACAGATTTGAATAAAACTCCTGTCCTTGTTCCGTCCGCGGAACTGGATGGATCACTCCCATTACAAGGAGATCTTGTACGCAGCTTAGGAATGCCTCTTTCTTTATCTGGTTTGCAGATAATCTTGAAAGGTGAAATCTCCCTTGTGGAGGAGAAGCTTTGAAGTCCAGAAGATATCCCTGAGATATGATCTCCAACGCCCGGGGATACTGAACATCTCTTGCCCACGCCTGGGCGAAGAGATTGAGTCTGCCCCCTACTAGATTCGTTGTCGGATAGGGGGCTGCTCCTTCATGCTGTCTTAGAGGCAGTAGCAGGCTTTCTGGCCTGCTTGCTCTTGTTCCAGGACTGGTTAGGTTTCCAGGCCTGCTTGGATTGAGCAAAAGTTCCCTCTTGTTTTGAAGTGGAGGAAGTTGATGCTGCACCTGCCTTGAAATTTCGAAAGGCACGAAAATTAGACTGTTTGGCCTTTGATTTGGCCCTGTCTTGAGGAAGGGTATGACCCTTACCTCCAGTAATGTCAGCAATAATTTCTTTCAAACCAGGCCCGAATAAGGTCTGCCCCTTGAAAGGAATGTTGAGTAATTTAGACTTTGAAGTCACATCAGCTGACCAGGATTTGAGCCATAGCGCCCTACGCGCCTGGATGGCGAATCCGGAATTCTTAGCCGTTAGTTTAGTCAAATGAACAATGGCATCAGAAACAAATGAGTTAGCTAGCTTAAGAGTTCTAAGCTTGTCAACAATTTCAGTCAATGGAGCTGTATGGATGGCCTCTACCAGGGCCTCAAACCAGAATGCCGCCGCAGCAGTGACCGGCGCAATGCATGCAAGGGGCTGTAAAATAAAACCTTGTTGAATAAACATTTTCTTAAGGTAACCCTCTAATTTTTTATCCATTGGATCTGAAAAAGCACAACTGTCCTCAACCGGGATAGTGGTACGCTTTGCTAAAGTAGAAACTGCTCCCTCCACCTTAGGGACAGTCTGCCATAAGTCCCGTGTAGTGGCATCTATTGGAAACATTTTTCTAAATATAGGAGGTGGGGAAAAGGGCACACCGGGCCTATCCCACTCCTTACTAATAATTTCTGTAAGCCTTTTAGGTATTTGAAAAACATCAGTACTCACCGGCACTGCATAGTATTTATCCAGCCTACACATTTTCTCTGGCACTGCAATTGTGTCAAGTCATTCAGAGCAGCTAATACCTCCCCAAGCAATACACGGAGGTTCTCAAGCTTAAATTTAAAATTAGAAATCTCTGAATCAGGTCTCCCCGAATCAGAGACGTCACCCACAGACTGAAGCTCTCCATCCTCAGGTTCTGCATATTGTGACGCAGTATCAGACATGGCTCTTACAGCATCTACGCGCTCTGTATCTCGTCTAACCACAGAGCTATCGCGCTTGCCTCTCAATTCAGGCAATCTGGATAATACCTCTTACAGGGTATTATTCATGATTGCAGCCATGTCCTGCAAAGTAATCGCTATGGGCGTCCCTGATGTACTTGGCGCCATATTAGCGTGCGTCCCTTGAGCGGGAGGCGAAGGGTCCGACACGTGGGGAGAGTTAGTCGGCATAACTTCCCCCTCGACAGACCCCTCTGGTGACAATTCTTTTATAGATAAAGACTGATCTTTACTGTTTAAGGTGAAATCAATACATTTAGTACACATTCTTCTATGGGGCTCCACCATGGCTTTAAAACATAATGAACAAGTATCCTCTGTTTCAGACATGTTTGTACAGACTAGCAATGAGACTAGCAAGCTTGGAGAACACTTTAAAGCAAGTTAACAAGCAATATAAAAAAATGTTACTGTGCCTTTAAGAGAAACAAATTTTGACAAAATTTGAAATAACAGTGAAAAAAGGCAGTTACACTAACAACATTTTTACAGTGTATGTAACAAGTCAGCAGAGCATTGCACCCACTTGCAAATGGATGATTAACCCCTTAATAACAAAAACAGAATAATAAATGACAAAAACGTTTTCAAACACAGTCACAACAACTGCCACAGTCTACTGTGATTGTTACCCTCCTCAAACACGACTTTGAAGCCTTTTGAGCCCTTCAGAGATGTCCTGTATCATGCAGAGGGAAGCTGAATGTCTGTCAGTATTTTTATCTGCACAGAAAAGCACTAAAATAGGCCCTTCCCACTCATATTGCAACAGTGGAAAGCTTCAGGAAACTGTCTCTAGGCAGAAATCAAACCAGCCATGTGGAAAAAAACTAGGCCCCAATAAGTTTTGTCACCAAACATATATAAAAACGATTAACATGCCAGCAAACGTTTTATATTACATTTTTATAAGAGTATGTATCTCTATTAATAAGCCTGATACCAGTCGCTATCACTGCATTTAAGGCTTAACTTACATTAATCCGGTATCAGCAGCATTTTTCTAGCAAATTCCATCCCTAGAAATATATTAACTGCACATACCTTATTGCAGGAAAACCTGCACGCCATTCCCTCTCTGAAGTTACCTCACTCCTCAGAATATGTGAGAACAGCCATGGATCTTAGTTTGATTGAAGTTAAAAAACTAACCATAATACACCACTTTCCTCTTACTACATCCATCTTTGTTGAGAGTTGCAAGAGAATGACTGGATATGGCAGTGAGGGGAGGAGCTATATAGCAGCTCTGCTGTGGGTGATTCTCTTGCAACTTCCTGTTGGGAAGTAGAATATCCCACAAGTAATGGATGATCCGTGGACTGGATACACTTAACAAAAGAAAAACAGAATTTATGTTTACCTGATAAATTACTTTCTCCAACGGTGTGTCCGGTCCACGGCGTCATCCTTACTTGTGGGATATTCTCTTCCCCAACAGGAAATGGCAAAGAGCCCAGCAAAGCTGGTCACATGATCCCTCCTAGGCTCCGCCTTCCCCAGTCATTCGACCGACGTAAAGGAGGAATATTTGCATAGGAGAAATCATATGATACCGTGGTGACTGTAGTTAAAGAAAATAAATTATCAGACCTGATTAAAAAACCAGGGCGGGCCGTGGACCGGACACACCGCTGGAGAAAGTAATTTATCAGGTAAACATAAATTCTGTTTTCTCCAACATAGGTGTGTCCGGTCCACGGCGTCATCCTTACTTGTGGGAACCAATACCAAAGCTTTAGGACACGGATGATGGGAGGGAGCAAATCAGGTCACCTAGATGGAAGGCACCACGGCTTGCAAAACCTTTCTCCCAAAAATAGCCTCAGAAGAAGCAAAAGTATCAAATTTGTAAAATTTAGTAAAAGTGTGCAGTGAAGACCAAGTCGCTGCCCTACATATCTGATCAACAGAAGCCTCGTTCTTGAAGGCCCATGTGGAAGCCACGGCCCTAGTGGAATGAGCTGTGATTCTTTCAGGAGGCTGCCGTCCGGCAGTCTCGTAAGCCAATCTGATGATGCTTTTAAGCCAAAAAGAGAGAGAGGTAGAAGTTGCTTTTTGACCTCTCCTTTTACCAGAATAAACAACAAACAAGGAAGATGTTTGTCTGAAATCCTTTGTAGCATCTAAATAGAATTTTAGAGCACGAACTACATCCAAATTGTGCAACAAACGTTCCTTCTTTGAAACTGGATTCGGACACAAAGAAGGCACGACTATCTCCTGGTTAATGTTTTTGTTAGAAACAACTTTCGGAAGAAAACCAGGTTTAGTACGCAAAACCACCTTATCTGCATGGAACACCAGATAAGGAGGAGAACACTGCAGAGCAGATAACTCTGAAACTCTTCTAGCAGAAGAAATTGCAACCAAAAACAAAACTTTCCAAGATAATAACTTAATATCTACGGAATGTAAGGGTTCAAACGGAACCCCCTGAAGAACTGAAAGAACTAAATTGAGACTCCAAGGAGGAGTCAAAGGTTTGTAAACAGGCTTGATTCTAACCAGAGCCTGAACAAAAGCTTGAACATCTGGCACAGCCGCCAGCTTTTTGTGAAGTAAAACAGATAAAGCAGAAATCTGTCCCTTCAAAGAACTTGCAGATAATCCTTTCTCCAAACCTTCTTGAAGAAAGGATAGAATCTTAGGAATTTTTATCTTGTTCCATGGGAATCCTTTAGATTCACACCAACAGATATATTTTTTCCATATTTTATGGTAGATTTTTCTAGTTACAGGCTTTCTGGCCTGAACAAGAGTATCAATGACAGAATCTGAGAACCCTCGCTTTGATAAAATCAAGCGTTCAATCTCCAAGCAGTCAGTTGGAGTGAGGCCAGATTCGGATGTTCGAACGGACCTTGAACAAGAAGGTCCTGTCTCAAAGGTAGCTTCCATGGTGGAGCCGATGACATATTCACCAGGTCTGCATACCAAGTCCTGCGTGGCCACGCAGGAGCTATCAAGATCACCGATGCCCTCTCCTGATTGATCCTGGCTACCAGCCTGGGGATGAGAGGAAACGGTGGGAATACATAAGCTAGGTTGAAGGTCCAAGGTGCTACTAGTGCATCTACTAGAGTCGCCTTGGGATCCCTGGATCTGGACCCGTAGCAAGGAACCTTGAAGTTCTGACGAGAGGCCATCAGATCCATGTCTGGAATGCCCCACAATTGAGTAATTTGGGCAAAGATTTCCGGATGGAGTTCCCACTCCCCCGGATGAAATGTCTGACGACTCAGAAAATCCGCTTCCCAATTTTCCACTCCTGGGATGTGGATTGCAGACAAGTGGCAGGAGTGAGTCTCCGCCCATTGAATGATTTTGGTCACTTCTTCCATCGCCAGGGAACTCCTTGTTCCCCCTTGATGGTTGATATACGCAACAGTCGTCATGTTGTCTGATTGAAACCGTATGAATTTGGCCTTTGCTAGCTGAGGCCAAGCCTTGAGAGCATTGAATATCGCTCTCAGTTCCAGAATATTTATCGGGAGAAGAGATTCTTCCCGAGACCAAAGGCCCTGAGCTTTCAGGAGTTCCCAGACCGCGCCCCAGCCCACCAGACTGGCGTCGGTCGTGACAATGACCCACTCTGGTCTGCGGAAGCTCATCCCCTGTGACAGGTTGTCCAGGGTCAGCCACCAACGGAGTGAATCTCTGGTCCTCTGATCTACTTGTATCGTCGGAGACAAGTCTGTATAATCCCCATTCCACTGACTGAGCATGCACAGTTGTAATGGTCTCAGATGAATTCGCGCAAAAGGAACTATGTCCATTGCCGCGACCATCAAACCTATTACTTCCATGCACTGCGCTATGGAAGGAAGAGGAACAGAATGAAGTACTTGACAAGAGCTTAGAAGTTTTGATTTTCTGGCCTCTGTCAGAAAAATCCTCATTTCTAAGGAGTCTATTATTGTTCCCAAGAAGGGAACTCTTGTTGACGGAGATAGAGAACTTTTTTCTACGTTCACTTTCCACCCGTGAGATCTGAGAAAGGCCAGGACAATGTCCGTATGAGCCTTTGCTTGTGGTAGGGACGACGCTTGAATCAGTATGTCGTCCAAGTAAGGTACTACTGCAATGCCCCTTGGTCGTAGCACCGCTAGAAGGGACCCTTGTACCTTTGTGAAAATTCTTGGAGCAGTGGCTAATCCGAATGGAAGTGCCACAAACTGGTAATGCTTGTCCAGAAAGGCGAACCTTAGGAACCGATGATGTTCCTTGTGGATAGGAATATGTAGATACGCATCCTTTAAATCCACCGTGGTCATGAATTGACCTTCCTGGATGGAAGGAAGAATTGTCCGAATGGTTTCCATTTTGAACGATGGAACCTTGAGAAACTTGTTTAGGATCTTGAGATCTAAGATTGGTCTGAATGTTCCCTCTTTTTTGGGAACTATGAACAGATTGGAGTAGAATCCCATCCCTTGTTCTCCTAATGGAACAGGATGAATCACTCCCATTTTTAACAGGTCTTCTACACAATGTAAGAATGCCTGTCTTTTTATGTGGTCTGAAGACAATTGAGACCTGTGGAACCTCCCCCTTGGGGGAAGCCCCTTGAATTCCAGAAGATAACCTTGGGAGACTATTTCTAGCGCCCAAGGATCCAGAACATCTCTTGCCCAAGCCTGAGCGAAGAGAGAAAGTCTGCCCCCCACCAGATCCGGTCCCGGATCGGGGGCCAACATCTCATGCTGTCTTGGTAGCAGTGGCAGGTTTCTTGGCCTGCTTACCTTTGTTCCAGCCTTGCATTGGCCTCCAGGCTGGCTTGGCTTGAGAAGTATTACCCTCTTGCTTAGAGGATGTAGCACCTGGGGCTGGTCCGTTTCTGCGAAAGGGACGAAAATTTGGTTAATTTTTAGCCTTGAAAGACATATCCTGAGGAAGGTCGTGGCCCTTACCCCCAGTGATATCAGAAATAATCTCTTTCAAGTCAGGGCCAAACAGCGTTTTCCCCTTGAAAGGTATGTTAAGCAATTTGTTCTTGGAAGACGCATCCGCTGACCAAGATTTTAGCCAAAGCGCTCTGCGCGCCACAATAGCAAACCCTGAATTTTTCGCCGCTAATCTAGCCAATTGCAAAGTGGCGTCTAAAGTAAAAGAGTTAGCCAATTTGAGAGCATGAATTCTGTCCATAATCTCCTCATAAGAAGAATCTTTATTGAGCGACTTTTCTAGTACATCGAACCAGAAACACGCTGCTGTAGTGACAGGAACCATGCATGAAATTGGTTGTAGAAGGTAACCTTGCTGAACAAACATCTTTTTAAGCAAACCCTCTAATTTTTTATCCATAGGATCTTTGAAAGCACAACTATCTTCTATAGGGATAGTAGTGCGTTTGTTTAGAGTAGAAACCGCCCCCTCGACCTTGGGGACTGTCTGCCATAAGTCCTTTCTGGGGTCGACCATAGGAAACAATTTCTTAAATATAGGGGGAGGGACAAAAGGTATGCCGGGCCTTTCCCATTCTTTGTTTACAATGTCCGCCACCCGCTTGGGTATAGGAAAAGCTTCGGGGGGCCCCGGGACCTCTAGGAACTTGTCCATCTTACATAATTTCTCTGGAATGACCAAATTCTCACAATCATCCAGAGTAGATAACACCTCCTTAAGCAGAGCGCGGAGATGTTCCAATTTAAATTTGAATGTAATCACATCAGGTTCAGCTTGTTGAGAAATTTTCCCTGAATCTGAAATTTCTCCCTCAGACAAAACCTCCCTGGCCCCCTCAGACTGATGTAGGGGGACTTCAGAACCAATATCATCAGCGTCCTCATACTCTTCAGTATTTTCTAAAACAGAGTAGTCGCGCTTTCGCTGATAAGTGGGCATTTTGGCTAAAATGTTTTTGATAGAATTATCCATTACAGCCGTTAATTGTTGCATAGTAAGGAGTATTGGCGCACTAGATGTACTAGGGGCCTCCTGTGTGGGCAAGACTGGTGTAGACGAAGGAGGGGATGATGCAGTACCATGCTTACTCCCCTCACTTGAGGAATCATCTTGGGCATCATTTTCTCTAAATTTTGTGTCACATAAATCACATCTATTTAAATGAGAAGGAACCTTGGCTTCCCCACATACAGAACATAGTCTATCTGATAGTTCAGACATGTTAAACAGGCATAAACTTGATAACAAAGTACAAAAAACGTTTTAAAATAAAACCGTTACTGTCACTTTAAATTTTAAACTGAACACACTTTATTACTGAAAATGTGAAAAAGTATGAAGGAATTGTTCAAAATTCACCAAAATTTCACCACAGTGTCTTAAAGCCTTAAAAGTATTGCACACCAAATTTGAAAGCTTTAACTCTTAAAATAACCGGAGTCGTTTTTACATTTAACCCCTATACAGTCCCTGGTATATGCTTTGCTGAGACCCAACCAAGCCCAAAGGGGAATACGATACCAAATGACGCCTTCAGTAAGCTTTTTCTATGTATCTGAGCTCCTCACACATGCATCTGCATGTCTTGCTTCCCAAAAACAACTGCGCAATAGAGGCGCGAAAATGAGGCTCTGCCTATGATTAGAGAAGGCCCCCAGTGAAAAAGGTGTCCAATACAGTGCCTGCCGGTTATTTTACATGATTCCCAAGAATAAAATAACTCCTCAAAACTATGAAGTATTAAAAATGCTTATATATCAATCGTTTTAGCCCAGAAAAATGTCTACCAGTCTTTAAAGCCCTTGTGAAGCCCTTTATTCTTATTTAATAAAAATGGCTTACCGGATCCCATAAGGAAAATGACAGCTTCCAGCATTACCAAGTCTTGTTAGAAATGTGTCATACCTCAAGCAGCAAAAGTCTGCTCACTGTTTCCCCCAACTGAAGTTAATTCCTCTCAACAGTCCTGTGTGGAAACAGCCATCGATTTTAGTAACGGTTGCTAAAATCATTTTCCTCTTACAAACAGAAAACATAATTTATGCTTACCTGATAAATTCCTTTCTTCTGTTGTGTGATCAGTCCACGGGTCATCATTACTTCTGGGATATTATCTGCTCCCCTACAGGAAGTGCAAGAGGATTCACCCAGCAGAGTTGCTATATAGCTCCTCCCCTCTACGTCACCTCCAGTCATTCGACAAAAGACCAACGAGAAAGGAGAAGCCAAGGGTGTAGTGGTGACTGAATTATGATTTAAAAAATATGTACCTGCCTTACAAAACAGGGCGGGCCGTGGACTGATCACACAACAGAAGAAAGGAATTTATCAGGTAAGCATAAATTATGTTTTCTTCTGTTATGTGTGATCAGTCCACGGGTCATCATTACTTCTGGGATACCAATACCAAAGCAAAAGTACACGGATGACGGGAGGGATAGGCAGGCTCATTATACAGAAGGAACCACTGCCTGAAGAACCTTTCTCCCAAAAATAGCCTCCGAAGAAGCAAAAGTGTCAAATTTGTAAAATTTGGAAAAAGTATGAAGCGAAGACCAAGTTGCAGCCTTGCAAATCTGTTCAACAGAGGCCTCATTCTTAAAGGCCCAAGTGGAAGCCACAGCTCTAGTGGAATGAGCTGTAATTCTTTCAGGAGGCTGCTGTCCAGCAGTCTCATAGGCTAAACGTATTATGCTACGAAGCCAAAAAGAGAGAGAGGTAGCAGAAGCTTTTTGACCTCTCCTCTGTCCAGAATAAACGACAAACAGGGAAGAAGTTTGGCGAAAATCTTTAGTTGCCTGCAAGTAGAACTTGAGGGCACGAACTACATCCAGATTGTGTAGAAGACGTTCCTTCTTTGAAGAAGGATTTGGACACAAAGATGGAACAACAATCTCTTGATTGATGTTCCTGTTAGAGACAACCTTAGGTAAGAACCCAGGTTTAGTACGCAGAACTACCTTGTCTGAGTGAAAGATCAGATAAGGAGAATCACAATGTAGGGCTGATAACTCAGAGACTCTTCGAGCCGAGGAAATAGCCATTAAAAATAGAACTTTCCAAGATAACAATTTTATATCAATGGAATGAAGGGGTTCAAACGGAACACCCTGTAAAACGTTAAGAACTAAGTTTAAACTCCATGGCGGAGCAACAGTTTTAAACACAGGCTTGATCCTAGCTAAAGCCTGACAAAAGGCCTGGATGTCTGAATTTTCTGACAGACGCCTGTGTAACAAGATGGACAGAGCTGAGATCTGTCCCTTTAATGAGCTAGCCGATAAACCCTTTTCTAAACCTTCTTGTAGAAAAGACAATATCCTAGGAATCCTAACCTTACTCCAGGAGTAATCTTTGGATTCACACCAGTATAGGTATTTACGCCATATTTTATGGTAAATCTTTCTGGTAACAGGCTTCCTAGCCTGTATCAGGGTATCAATAACCGACTCAGAAAAACCACGTTTTGATAAAATCAAGCGTTCAATTTCCAAGCAGTCAGCTTCAGAGAAGTTAGACTTTGATGTTTGAATGGACCCTGAATCAGAAGGTCCTGTCTTAGAGGTAGAGACCAAGGCGGACAGGATGACATGTCCACTAGATCTGCATACCAAGTCCTGCGCGGCCATGCAGGCGCTATTAGAATCACTGATGCTCTCTCCTGTTTGATTTTGGCAATCAATCGAGGAAGCAGCGGGAAGGGTGGAAACACATAAGCCATCCTGAAGTTCCAAGGTGCTGTCAAAGCATCTATCAGAACCGCTCCCGGATCCCTGGATCTGGATCCGTAGCGAGGAAGTTTGGCGTTCTGGCGAGACGCCATGAGATCTATCTCTGGTTTGCCCCAACGTCGAAGTATTTGGGCAAAGACCTCCGGATGAAGTTCCCACTCCCCCGGATGAAGAGTCTGGCGACTCAAGAAATCCGCCTCCCGGTTCTCCACTCCCGGGATGTGGATTGCTGACAGGTGGCAAGAGTGAGACTCTGCCCAGCGAATTATCTTTGATACTTCCATCATTGCTAGGGAGCTTCTTGTCCCTCCCTGATGGTTGATGTAAGCTACAGTCGTGATGTTGTCCGACTGAAACCTGATGAACCCCCGAGTCTTTAACTGGGGCCAAGCTAGAAGGGCATTGAGAACTGCTCTCAATTCCAGAATGTTTATTGGCAGGAGACTTTCCTCCTGACTCCATTGTCCCTGAGCCTTCAGAGAATTCCAGACAGCGCCCCAACCTAGAAGGCTGGCGTCTGTTGTTACAATTGTCCAGTCCGGCCTGCTGAACGGCATCCCCCTGGACAGATGTGGCCGAGAAAGCCACCATAGAAGAGAGTTTCTGGTCTCTTGATCCAGATTCAGAGTGGGGGACAAATCTGAGTAATCCCCATTCCACTGACTCAGCATGCACAATTGCAGCGGTCTGAGATGTAGGCGTGCAAAGGGTACTATGTCCATTGCTGCTACCATTAAGCCGATCACCTCCATGCATTGAGCTACTGACGGGAGTTGAATGGAATGAAGGACACGGCATGTATTTAGAAGCTTTGTTAATCTGTCTTCTGTCAGATAAATCTTCATTTCTACAGAATCTATAAGAGTCCCCAAGAATGGAACTCTTGTGAGAGGCAAGAGAGAACTCTTCTTTTCGTTCACTTTCCATCCATGCGACCTTAGAAATGCCAGAACTAACTCTGTATGAGACTTGGCAGTTTGAAAGCTTGAAGCTTGTATCAGAATGTCGTCTAGGTACGGAGCTACCGAAATTCCTCGCGGTCTCAGAACCGCTAGAAGAGCACCCAGAACCTTTGTGAAGATTCTTGGAGCCGTAGCCAATCCGAATGGAAGGGCTACAAACTGGTAATGCCTGTCTAAGAAGGCAAACCTTAGATACCGGTAATGATCTTTGTGAATCGGTATGTGAAGGTAAGCATCCTTTAAATCCACTGTGGTCATGTACTGACCCTTTTGGATCATGGGTAAGATTGTCCGAATAGTTTCCATTTTGAACGATGGAACTCTTAGGAATTTGTTTAGGATCTTTAAATCCAAGATTGGCCTGAAAGTTCCCTCTTTTTTGGGAACCACAAACAGGTTTGAGTAAAACCCTTGTCCTTGTTCCGACCGCGGAACCGGATGGATCACTCCCATTAATAATAGATCTTGTACACAGCGTAGAAACGCGTCTTTCTTTATTTGGTTTGTTGACAACCTTGACAGATGAAATCTCCCTCTTGGGGGAGATAATTTGAAGTCTAGAAGGTATCCCTGAGATATGATCTCTAGCGCCCAGGGATCCTGGACATCTCTTGCCCAAGCCTGGGCGAAGAGAGAGAGTCTGCCCCCCACTAGATCCGGTTCCGGATCGGGGGCCCTCGGTTCATGCTGTCTTAGGGGCAGCAGCAGGTTTTCTGGCCTGCTTGCCCTTATTCCAGGACTGGTTAGGTTTCCAGCCTTGTCTGTAACGAGCAACAGCTCCTTCCTGTTTTGGTGTAGTGGAAGTTGATGCTGCACCTGCTTTGAAATTCCGAAAGGGACGAAAATTAGACTGTCTAGCCTTAGCTTTGGCTTTGTCTTGAGGTAGAGCGTGGCCCTTACCTCCTGTAATGTCAGCGATAATTTCTTTCAAACCGGGCCCAAATAAAGTTTGCCCCTTGAAAGGTATATTAAGTAATTTGGACTTAGAAGTTACATCAGCCGACCAGGATTTTAGCCACAGCGCCCTACGTGCCTGAATGGCGAATCCTGAATTCTTAGCCGTAAGTTTGGTTAAATGTACTACGGCCTCCGAAATGAATGAATTAGCTAGTTTAAGGACTCTAAGCCTGTCCGTAATGTCGTCCAGCGTAGCGGAACTAAGGTTCTCTTCCAGAGACTCAATCCAAAATGCTGCCGCAGCCGTAATCGGCGCGATGCATGCAAGGGGTTGCAATATAAAACCTTGTTGAACAAACATTTTCTTAAGGTAACCCTCTAATTTTTTATCCATAGGATCTGAAAAAGCACAGCTATCCTCCACCGGGATAGTGGTGCGCTTAGCTAAAGTAGAAACTGCTCCCTCCACCTTAGGGACCGTTTGCCATAAGTCCCGTGTGGTGGCGTCTATTGGAAACATCTTTCTAAATATTGGAGGGGGTGAGAACGGCACACCGGGTCTATCCCACTCCTTAGTAACAATTTCAGTTAATCTCTTAGGTATAGGAAAAACGTCAGTACTCGCCGGTACCGCAAAGTATTTATCCAACCTACACATTTTCTCTGGTATTGCAACAGTGTTACAATCGTTAAGAGCCGCTAAGACCTCCCCTAGTAATACACGGAGGTTTTCCAATTTAAATTTAAAATTTGAAATATCTGAATCCAATCTGCTTGGATCAGAACCGTCACCTACAGAATGAAGCTCTCCGTCCTCATGCTCTGCAAGCTGTGACGCAGTATCAGACATGGCCCTAGAATTATCAGCGCACTCTGTTCTCACCCCAGAGTGATCACGCTTGCCTCTTAGTTCTGGTAACTTAGCCAAAACTTCAGTCATAACAGTAGCCATATCTTGTAATGTTATCTGTAATGGCTGCCCAGATGTATTAGGCGCCATTATATCACGCACCTCCCGGGCGGGAGACGCAGGTACTGACACGTGAGGCGAGTTAGACGGCATAACTCTCCCCTCGCTATTTGGTGAAATTTGTTCAATTTGTACAGATTGGCTTTTATTTAAAGTAGCATCAATACAGTTAGTACATAAATTTCTATTGGGCTCCACCTTGGCATTGGAACAAATGACACAGGTATCTTCCTCTGAATCAGACATGTTTAACACACTAGCAATAAACATGCAACTTGGTTACAATCTTATTTAACAAAAACGTACTGTGCCTCAAAGAAGCACTCAACGATTAAATGACAGTTGAAATAATGAACTGAAAAACAGTTATAGCATCACTCTTTAAAAACAACACAACTTGTTAGCAAAGGTTTGTTCCCATTAGTAAAGTAACACTAATTAAATTTTAAACATAAAAATCACAGAGCAACGTTTTAAAACACAGTCACTACATAAGTCTCACAGCTCTGCTGAGAGAATCTACCTCCCTTCAAAGAAGTTTGAAGACCCCTGAGTTCTGTTAGAGATGAACCGGATCATGCAGAAAATACAAGAGTAACTGACTGGAAATTTTTGATGCGTAGCAAAGAGCGCCAAAAACGGCCCCTCCCCCTCACACACAGCAGTGAGAGAGAAACGAAACTGTCATAATCAAAACAAGCAAACTGCCAAGTGGAAAAAATAATGCCCAAATATTTATTCACTCAGTACCTCAGAAATGCAAACGATTCTACATTCCAGCAAAAACGTTTAACATGAATTAAATACCTATTAAAAGGTTTAATGTACTTTTTACAGAGTAATTCCGGTGAAATACCATCCCCAGAATACTGAAGTGTAGAGTATACATACATGTCATTATAACGGTATGGCAGGATTTTCTCATCAATTCCATTCAGAAAATAAAACTGCTACATACCTCAATGCAGATTCAACTGCCCGCTGTCCCCTGATCTGAAGCTTTTACCTCCCTCAGATGGCCGAGAAACAGCAATATGATCTTAACTACTCCGGTTAAAATCATAAGAAAAACTCTGGTAGATTCTTCTTCAAACTCTGCCAGAGAAGTAATAACACGCTCCGGTGCTATTGTAAAATAACAAACTTTTGATTGAAGTTATAAAAACTAAGTATAATCACCATAGTCCTCTCACACCTCCTATCTAGTCTTTGGGTGCAAGAGAATGACTGGAGGTGACGTAGAGGGGAGGAGCTATATAGCAACTCTGCTGGGTGAATCCTCTTGCACTTCCTGTAGGGGAGCAGATAATATCCCAGAAGTAATGATGACCCGTGGACTGATCACACATAACAGAAGAAATCTTCATCTCTTTTCTGTTTCAGAGTAAATAGTACATACCAGCACTATTTTAAAATAAACTCTTGATTGAATAATAAAAACTACAGTTAAACACTAAAAAACTCTAAGCCATCTCCGTGGAGATGTTGCCTGTACAACGGCAAAGAGAATGACTGGGGAAGGCGGAGCCTAGGAGGGATCATGTGACCAGCTTTGCTGGGCTCTTTGCCATTTCCTGTTGGGGAAGAGAATATCCCACAAGTAAGGATGACGCCGTGGACCGGACACACCTATGTTGGAGAAATAAGTATTGATTAGCAACATAATCTAGCCCACTTCATGCAAACGTATAAAACAAATATAATAATCTTCTGAAACTCAAAATGAGACATGCTAAATATGATGATGCTACACATAAAAAGACAGCCTACCTGTGCTCCTCGAACGAGAGGTGGCATTACAATCTGGGTGGATTGCTTAGATGGCAACTGCTGTCCTCCTCGAACCAAAGGAGGAGGTATAACCGCGCCAGAGATTCGTGATGTTACCTTATGGAAGAAGTGAGAATGAGGCGTAAAAATCAAAAAGCACTGGTTCCTGAACACATCCCGATTTCCTAATATGGTTGTTCCTTACCTTCTGGGGGGCTGTCTCCTTCTGGATCTGGCTTTGACGTAACTTCTTAAGAAGAACAAGTTTGGCTTCTTCTAACCTTAACTCTTCCTTGAGTTGTTTGATCATTCGCTCTCGTTCTTCTGGGCTGCTTTTCTGCAAAAGCTAAAGAGAGAACAAGGAGGGGTTGGAAGATTAGAAACTATGGTGTGAAAACTTAAGAGCAGATGTAGGGCAAACTCTGCAGACAAGTGAGTGGGTTTCTAAACCAACAGGACCCTGCTGAACAAAGAAAAGAATAAGCTCACCAGGAAAGTTTCAGAGGTCGGTTCTTTCGGAAGCTTAGTTAAGCCATTCATTCTTGGACTGGAAGGCTCATTATCAGATAACACAATGACATCTGGAGAAGGGACTCTTCTTTCTTTTTTTACTTCACTGTGTGTGGCAAAACATTAGATTAAAAAAAAAAAAATTTAGTTTTTTTTTTTTTTTTTTTTTTAAAAACCATCTATAAAAATTGACTAGCTCCTAGATTTTATACAGATGTGTCTACCCTGTCTTACAAGGGACAATAAACAGTGTAATCACAAGAAAATTCTGCTGTTTTCCCATAGAACATATTAACCAAGTCGGAAAAAAAAAAAAAAAAAGCTGCACTCCACCCACCATTTACTAACTTTATACTGTTCTATACTATCATGTAAAGCCATTTAGAGAAAGATGTAGCAGTTAGCCTTGATAAGTCAGCAGGGTGCATTTCAAGTAGGGTTGCACCGATACCGATACTAGTACCGATACCAAGTATTTGCATGAGTACTTTTACTCGTGCAAATGCACCGATACTTAAACCGATACCTCCACTTCCTACCCATATGCTATCTTGTGGCGTTTTTTCAAACTGCATGTTCCCATTTCATTTTAAACTGGAGTGGAGACTAAACTAAAAATTGTTTACTACTGTTCTGCCAATACAAATTGCTGTTATTTGTATTATTGTAGGAGAGATCACTGTACCTCGTTCAGACAAACCCCTTAAGTACTGGGCAGTTAATAAACAGATTTCCAGCTCTGGCTAAAATGGGCAAAAAATATCTTTCTGCCCCATACAGTACTGTGGAAAGTGAAAGACTGTTCAACTTAGAGCCGAACCTCCATACAAATGTCAGATTGATGTTATATAACAGCCCTACAACCCACTTGCATCACCCCTTTAAATGTAATATTTTATTGTAATATTTTTTATTTATAAACATGTTCTCTGAACTTTATGACAAATAAAACCGTTTTATTATTTCATAACGTCTTAAGTTCATAATGTCTTATTTCATAATGTCTTAATTTACAATACTTCATAATTATAAAGAAGGAATCTTAAATAATTAGTCTGTATTGTGCTTGGTTAACTGTCACATGACAACAACAAAAAAGTATCGGTAATTGGTATCGGCGAGTATTTGAAAACAAGTATCGGTACTTGTACTCGGTCTTAAAAAAATGGTATCGGTACAACCCTAATATAAATACATAAAGTGCCAAACCATAGCCGAGAGTGTCTTAAGTAATGAAAACATCCTTACCAAAGGACACCCATCCACATATAGCAGATAGCCAAACCAGTACTGAAACGGTCATCAGTAGAGGTAATGGAATATGAGAGTATATAGTCGATCTGAAAAGGGAGGTAGGAGATGAATCTCTACAACCGATAACAGAGAACCTATGAAAGAGATCTCCGTGAGGAAAACCATTGCATTCAATAGGTGATACTCCCTTCACATCCCTCTGACATTCACTGTACTCAGAGGTATCGGGCTTCAAAATGCTGAGAAGCGCATGTCAACGTAGAAATCTTAGCACAAATTTACTTCACCACCTCCATAGGAGGCAAAGTTTGTAAAACTGAATTGTGGGTGTGGTGAGGGGTGTATGTATAGGCATTTTGAGGTTTGGGAAACTTTGCCCCTCCTGGTAGGATTGTATATCCCATATGTCACTAGCTCATGGGCTCTTGCCAATTACACGAAAGAAAAAAGTGTATTAATATAATAGTGTTGGTTATGCAAAACTGGGTAATGGGTAATATCTATCTTTTTAAACAACAATTCTGATGTAGACTGTCCCTTTAAATTAAAAAGTACAAATGTTCATACAATAAGAGTCTAACTAGGTTTAAAACTATGTATTTTCTTTTTCATAAAAAAGGGGGGGAGGGGGGGAGGAGGTAAAGTTGATTCTATATAAATAGTAACAAAATATGTTTTCACTGTGTACTTTTGGCTAATGCTCACTGAGCATTAATAGCAAGTGCACAACTGATACATGCATGCTAATTTAAAGGGACATACATAGAAATATTTCTTTCATGATTCAGATACAGAATACAATTGTAAAACAATAGCCCAATTTACTTCTATTTAATTTTCTTCATTCTTCAGATATCCTTTGTTGAAGAAATAGCAATGCCTATGGATGAGCCAATCACAGGAGGCATCTATGTGCAGCCACCAATCAGAAGCCACTGAGCCTACTTATATATAATTTTAAACATAGGATATTGAGAATGAAGCAAATTAGAAGTAAAAAAAATTTTGTTTGTGATTCAGATAAGAGCATGCAATATTAAGCAACTTTCTAATTTACTCCTATTAACATTTTTTCTTTGTTCTCTTGCTATCTTTATTTGCAAAAGAAAGCATCTAAGCTAAGGAGCCAGCCAATTTTTGGTTCAGACCCTGAACAGCACTTGTTTATTGGTGAGTAAATTTATCCAACACTCAACAACCCAGGTTGTTCACCAAAAATGGGCCAGCATCTAAACTTACATTCTTGCTTTTCAAATAGATACCAAGAGAATGAAGAAAATTTGATAATAGGAGTAAATTAGAAAGTTCCTTAGAAATTGCATGCTCTATCTAAATCACGAATGAAAAAATTTGGGTTCAGTGTCCCTTTAATCGTGAAAGGAAAAAATGTTGGTTTCTTGTCCCTTTAAATATATCTTACTTTATATTTATACAGTACAATAAAATCTTATCAGCCGTTTGCATTGTTACTTTAAGTGCACATAAGAGGTCAGTAAATCTTGACATCCACAAAAGCATAAAAATGACCAATCTAGTGATTATCCACCTTTAATTAAACAAGGAAGCCCTGTGACTGCATGTGTTTCTCAAAGCCAAAATGTAAGCAAAGCTAAGACACTGCTCAAGTAGGATGGCTTATTAAAAAGGGACATAAAACCAAAGATTTTTCTTTTAATTCAGATAGATCAAGCAATATTTAACAACTTTGTTTTACTTCTATTTAATTTACTTTTTCTCAGCATAACTTGTTTGAAAAGCATACCTATATATGCTCAGAAGCAGCAATAACGAAATTTATGCTTACCTGATAAATGTATTTATTTCTTGACATGGCGAGTCCACGGAACATCAATTACTGTTGGGAATATCGCTCCTAGCCAGCAGGAGGCGGCAAAGAGCACCACAGCAAAGTTGTTAAGTATCACTTCCCTTCCCACAACCCCCAATCATTCGACCCAAGGAAAAGGAGAGAAAGGAAATAACAAAGGTGTAGAGGTGTCTGAGGTTTATAAAAATAAAAAAAAAAACACTTCTGAAAACAGGGAGGGCCGTGGACTCACCGTGTCAATAAATAAATACATTTATCAGCTAAGCATAAATTTTGTTTTCTTTAAGACACAGTGAGTCCACGGATCATCAATTACTGTTGGGAACCAATAACCAAGCTAGAGGACACAGATAAGGGAGGGACAAGACAAGCAACCTAAACAGAATGCAACACTGCTTGCAGAACCTCTCTCCCAAAATTCATAAAATTTGGAAAAAGTATGTAAGGAAGACCAAATTGTTGCCTTGCAAATCTGCTCAGCAGAAGCTTCAATTTGAAAGCCCAAGAAGAAAAGACAGCCCTCGAGTAAAGATGCATAACTCTCTCTCTTGAGACTGAAGCCCAGCGGTCTGAAAAACAAATTAAACTTCTCACCAGAGAAGTAGCATTAGCTTTCTGTTACAGAAAAACAGAAGAAAAATATTAGGTACGCACAACATCCAAATTGTGCCCACACGTTCCTCAAGAGAAAAGAATGAGGACACAGAGGGAACAACAATTCCCAAACAATATTGCCACATGGGGGGGGGGGGGGGGGGAGAACGCCTTAGCCAAATAAGACAAAAGATGATCACTGCAAAGCCGAGTACCTAAACTCTTCGAGTAGAAGGTATAGACAAAAGGAAAACTTAAAATCTAAGGAATGCTATAGCTCAAACTGAGCCAGCTGCAAAACCTTGAAATAGGGATAAAACTCCAAGAGGAGCGAGACTCAAAACAGGCCTGATACTAATCAGTGTCTGACAAAAAGATTACACGTCTGGCACATCCGCCAGACACTAGTGTAGAAAAAGATAACAGAATTCTGACCCTTCAGAGAACTGACTGATCACCGTCCTCCAGTCCTTCCCGGAGAAAAAGCAAAACCCCTGTGAATCCTGCCCTACTTTCAAGAGAAGTCCTGGGATTCATACCAATCAGGTAATTAACGCCATACCTTATGGGATAATCACCAGTAAAAGACTTGCTAACCTAAATCATGGTCTCAAAAGACCAAAACAAGCATTCAATCTCCAAGCAGAGAGTTTCAGAGTTGAATGAAAAAAAAAAGAAAGGAACCACCACCAAGGTGGAAGAATTACATCTCCGCTAGGTCTGAAAACCAGATCCTGCGACTATGTAAGAATTAATTTAAAATGAAGCTCCCATTTGATACAAGCAATGACTGTGGAAGGAGAGCAAACTGAAGAACAGGGATGTCAGAATAAAATCCCCAGGAACCGCCAGGAAATTTAACAGAGTAGCCTGCTGATTTCTTGACCTATAACATAACTTGGAAGCTTGGCATACTGCCAACTCAAACACCTCTCATTGTAGGATTAACCTAGAGAACATCTCCTGGAGAAGCGCCCACTCCAAGATGAAAGAAAGAAAAGAAAGGAAAAAAAAAAAAAAGTCCACTTCCGGTAATCACTCCTGAGATGTGAATAGTGGATAGGCAACAAATGTGAGCATCTGCCCACCGAACAATCCATGCCAATCATGGCAAAGGAAATGCAGGATCCTCCCAGGTGTTTAATATAACTATTGAGATGAAATTGTTCAACTAAAACGTGACCAGCCAGATAACACAACTGAAGACAAGCCATCAGAGCTTTGAAGATCACTCTTAACTCGAAGAAGTTTATGAGGAGAGCAGACACCTCCCAAGTCCATAGTCACCAACAAAACAGGCTAGCGACTGTGGTTACTATTACTCAGGAAGGTGAGTGAGCACTCTAACACTAATTCCCCTCTCTGATCCACAGGGAAGAATCTCATGTCAACAGATCTATCCTCCGAGACAGAGCCACAAGATCCCCAGTGCACTGAATGAACATGCATAACAGCAGACTCTCAGATGCAATCGAGCAAAGGAATAATGTCAGATAAAGCAACCATCAAACCAATTATCTCCATACATTGAGCCACTTAACCCCTCGACACACGACGTACAGGGTACGTCAAACACAAACTGGTCTTTAAAGACAGACGTACCCTGTACGTCGGTAGGGGTTTAAAGCAGCTGGAAGCAATCCTGATCGCTTCCAGCTGATTTCAAGGTATTGCCGTGATGCCTTGATATTTTTTTCAAACACTGATGCAGAGAGAGACTCTGTGGCCCTCTCTGCATCAGCCAGTGATGGTGACGATCCTTGGTGGGTTGGAGCAGCTGCAGAAAGGCGGGTGGGTAGCCCATCGCTGGCGATGTTCAGGACAGCAGTCGGAAACTAGTTGAAGTGGTAAGAGAGGATGGCGGTTGTGGGTGGGAGAGGAGAAATAATTTTTCAATATAGATCTGGGAGGGGAAAGGGTATGGAGGCGGGGGGGGGGGGGGGGGGGAGACTACACTACATAAAAACAGTGGTTTATTTGAAAAAAACAAACAAAAAACTCAAATACTCAATTTTTCCCCCCTTTAATTTGTTCCCAATTATCCACTTTACCTGCTGGAGTATATTAAATTGTTTACAAGTAGCTCTTTTACCCTTATATTGACATTTGAAATAGTTGATTTAGCAAGTGGTATCCCCACCAATGCTGAAAGTTTGTGGAGGCAGGTCCAAGCTATAGATAAGCTTTGTAAAGACAGTCAGCAGAAGAAATTACACTCTCAGTGAGATATAGTATTGATAAGGTAATAAAAAGGAAAATGTATGCTTACCTGATAAATTGATTTCTTCTACGATACGACGAGTCCACGAGTTTCATCCTTACTTGTGGGATATTCTCCTCCTGCTAACAGGAAGTGGCAAAGAGCACCACAGCAGAGCTGTATATATAGCTCCTCCCTTCCCCTCCACCTCCAGTCATTCGACCGAAGGTTATAGGAAGAGAAAGGAAAAGCTAAAAAGGTGCAGAGGTGACTGAAGTTTTAAATAATAAAAAATATAATCTGTCTTAAAGTGACAGGGAGAGCCGTGGACTTGTATCGTAGAAGAAATCAATTTATCAGGTAAGCATAAATTCCCTTTTCTTCTAGAAGATACGACAAGTCCACGGATTTCATCCTTACTTGTGGGATACAATACCAAAGCAACAGGACACGGATGAAAGGGAGGGACAAGACAGAGACCTAAACGGAAGGCACCACTGCTTGAAGAACTTTCCTCCCAAAAACAGCCTCAGAAGAAGCAAAAGTATCAAATTTGGAAAATTCGGAATAAGTATGAAGGGACGACCAAGTCGCAGCCTTACACATCTGTTCAACAGATGCATCACTTTTAAAAGCCCATGTGGAAGCCACAGCCCTAGTAGAATGAGCCGTAATTCTTTCAGGAGGCTGCTGTCCAGCAGTCTCATATGCCAGGCGGATGATACTTCTCAGCCAAAAAGAAAGAGGCAGATGTAGCTTTCTGACCCCTGCGCTTTCCAGAATAAACAATGAATAATGAAGATGATTGACGGAAATCCTTAGTTGCCTGTAAGTAAAAAACTTTAAGGCACGGACCACGTCCAGATTATGCAACATACGCTCCTTCTTAGAAGAAGGGTTAGGACACAATGAAGGAACAACAATTTCCTGATTAATATTCTTATGAAGAAATCCAGGTTTGGTACGTAAAAACACCTTATCAGAATGAAAAATGAGATAAGGCGAATCACACAAACGCTGAAAGCTCAGAAACTCTTCGAGCAGATGAAATAGCAACCAAAAACAGAACTTTCCAAGATAACAATTTAATATCTATGGAATGCATAGGTTCAAACGGAACCCCTTGAACACAAAGAACTAAATTCAAACTCCAGAGAAGAGTAATAGGTCAAAATACAGGCTTAATTCTAGATAAAGCCTGACAAAAAGACTAAACATCTGGCACGTCTGCCAAACGTTGGTGAAAGAAAATTGACAAAGTAGAAATTTGTCCCTTTAAGGAACTTGCTGATAACCCTTTCTCCAATCCTTCTTGGAGAAAAGACTCATAGTAATCCTCACTTTATTCCATGAGTAACCCTTGGATTCACACCAAAAAGATATTTACACCATATCTTATGATAGATTTTTCTAGTGACAGGCTTTCTAGCCTGTATCAAAGTATTGATGACCGAATCAGAAAATACTCGCTTCGATAAAATCAAGCGTTCAATCTCCATGCAGTCAGCTGCAGAGAAATTAGATTTGGGTGTTGGAAAGGACCTTGAATGAGAAGGTCCTGTCTCAAAGGAAGTTTCCATGTGGCAGTGAAGACATGTCCACTAGATCCACATACCAAGTCCTGCGTGGCCACGCAGGCACTATCAGGATTACTGAAGCTCTCTCCTGTTTGATTCGAGCAATCACTCGTGGAAGGAGAGGAAATGGTGTAAACACATAAGCTAGGCTGAACAACCAAGGCACTGTCAAGGCATCTATCAGTTCGGCCTGAGGATCACTCGACCTGGATCCGTATCTTGGAAGCTTGGCATTTTGTTGAGATGCCATCAGATCCAAGTCCGGTTTGCCCCATCGGAGAATCAGTGATGCAAACATCTCCGGGTGGAGTTCCCACTCCCCCTGATGAAAGGTCTGTCGACTTAAAAAAATCTGCTTCCCAGTTCTCTACTCCTGGGATGTAGATTGCTAACAGATGACAAAAGTGGGCCTCCGCCCATCTGATTATCTTGGATATTTCTGTCATCGCTAAGGAACTCCTTGTTCCTCCCCGATGATTGATATATGCCACAGTCGTGATGTTGTCCGACTGGAATCATGAATTTAGCCGAAGCCAACTGAGGCCACGCCAGAAGCACATTGAATATTGCACTCAGTTCCAGAATATTGATTGGGAGTAGAGACTCCACCTGAGTCCAAACACCCTGAGCCTTCAGGGAATTCCAGACTGCCCCCCAGCCCAGTAGGCTGGCGTCTGTTGTCACTATCACCCACGAGGGCTTGCGGAAACAAGTCCCCTGAGACAGATGAGCAGGCGACAACCACCAAAGAAGAGAGTTTCTGGTCTCTTGATCCAGATTTATCCGAGGAGATAAATCCACATAATCCCCATTCCACTGTCCGAGCATGCACAGCTGCAGTGGTCTGAGATGAAAGAGAGCAAACGGAATGATGTCCATTGCCACTACGATTAGTCCAATTACCTCCATACACTGAGCCAGTGATGGCCGAGGAATGGACTGAAGTGCTCTGCAAGTATTTAGAATCTTTGGTTTTCTGACCTCCGTCAGGAATATTTTCATGGCTACAAAGTCTATCAGAGTTCCCAAGAAAGGAACCCTTTTCTGTGGAACTAGTGAACTCTTCTCTATATTCACCTTCCAACCGTGAGTTCTCAGGAAAAACCAACACTGTGTCCATGGGAGATATTGTCAGTTGATACGTGGACGCCTGGATTAGAATATCGTCCAGATAACGTGCCAATGCTATGCCTCGCGGTCTGAGAGCCATCAGAAGAGATCCTAGAACCTTTGTGAAGATTCTGGGTGCTGTGGCTAACCCGAAGGGAAGAGCCACGAACTGTTTGTCCAGGAAGGCAAACCTTAGAAACAGATGATGATCCTTGTGGCTAGGAATATGAAGGTAAGCATTCTTCAAATCCACTGTATTCATACATTGAACCTCTTGGATTGTTCGAATAGTCTCCATTTTGAACGCTGGGACTCTGAGAAACTTGTTTAGACACTTGAGGTCTAAGATGGGTCTGAAAGTTCCCTCTTTTTTGGGAACCACGAATAGGTTTGAGTAAAATCCCTGTCCCTATCTTGCAACGGGACAAATTACTCCCATAGTAAAAAGGTCTTATACATAAGAACGCCTCTTTATCTGGTCTGCAGATAATCTTGAAAGATGAAATCTCCCTCTTGGGAGCAAATCCTTGAATTCCAATTGATAACTTTGGGTCACTATCTACAGCGCCCAGGGGTCCTGAACATCTCTTGCCCAAGCCTGGGCAAAGAATGAGTCTGTCCCCTACTAGATCCGGTCCCAGGGGCCACCCCTTCATGCCGTCTTAGTAGCAGAAGCAGGCTTCTTGGATTGTTTACCTTTATTCTAGTTCTGGTTGGGTCTCCAGACTGACTTAGATTGGGTAAAATTCCTTTCTTGCTTTGTGGAAGAAGAGGAAGCAGAGGGTCCTCCTTTAAAATTCCGAAAGGAACGAAAATTATTTTGTTTACCCCTCATCTTAACAGACTTATCCTGAGGTAGGGCATAGCCTTTACCTCCTGTAATGTCAGAAATGATTTCCTTCAATTCAGGCCTTAAAAGGGTCTTACCTTTAAATGGAATAGCTAAAAGCTTAGTTTTTGACGACACATCAGCAGACCAAAATTTGAGCCATAACACTCTAGAATAGCAAATCCTGCATTTTGCGCCGCTAATTTAGCAATTTGAAAAGCGGCATCAGTAATAAAAGAATTGGCTAGCTTGAGAGCCTTAATTCTATTCAAAATGTCATCTAACGGGGTCTCAACCTTCCAGAGCCTCAAACCAAAAAGCTGCTGCAGTAGTTACTGGAACAATGCAAGCCGTAGGTTGTAAAAGAAAACACTGATTAATAAATAATTTCTTTAGAAGACCCTCTAATTTTTTATCCATAGGGTCTTTGAAAGCACAACTGTCCTCAATGTATACAATATAGTTGTACGCTTAGACAGAGTAGATATCGAGGGATATCGCTCCCTCTACTTTAGGGACCGTTTGCCACGAGTCCCGAATGGTGTCTGATATGGGAAACATTTTCTTAAAATTAGGAGGGGGAGAAAACGGTATACCTGGTCTATTTCATTCCTTTTTTATAATTTCCGAAGTTTTTTAAGAACCGGAAAAACATCAGTGTAAGCAGGTACTTCTAGATATTTATCCATCTTACACAATTTCTCTGGTGGTATTACAATCGGGTCACAATCATCCAGAGTCGTTAAAACCTCCCAAAGTAACAGGCGGAGGTGTTAAAGCTTAAATTTAAAGGACATAGCATCCGAGTCTGTCTGAGGTAATACATTCCAGAGTCTGAAATTTCTCCCTCAGACAGCAATTCCCTGACCCCCAACTCAGAACACTGAGGGTACATCGGAAATAGCTAATAAAGTATCAGAGGATTCAGTATTTACATTAATTAATACCTGACCTACTGCGTTTACCCTGCAACACTGGTAATTTAGATAATCCCTCTGTAAGGGTAGTTGACATAACTGAAGCCATCTCCTGCAGAGTAAAAGAATTAGACGCACTAGAAGTACTTGGCGTCGCTTGTGTGGGTGTTAAAGGTTGCGACACTTGGTGAGAATTGGATAGCATATCCTGATTATCTTCAGACTGAGAATCATCCTTAGGCACAGTTTCTTAACCTAAAATATGGTCTTTACAATGTAAGGCCCTTTCAGTACAAGAGGTACACAATGTTAGAGGGGGTTCCACAATAGCTTCTAAACACACAGAACAATGAGATTAATCAATGTCAGACATGTTGAACAGACTAGTAATAAACACAGAAGACGTTTAAACACTTTATTGCTTAAAATAAACTTTTGAAAAAACATAATTTATGTAAGAACTTACCTGATAAATTAATTTCTTTCATATTGGCAAGAGTCCATGAGCTAGTGACATATGGGATATACAATCCTACCAGGAAGGACAAAGTTTCCCAAACCTCAAAATGCCTATAAATACACCCCTCACAACACCCACAATTCAGTTTAACGAATAGCCAAGCAGTGGGGTGATAAAAAAAGGAGTAGAAAGCATCAACAAAAGGAAATTTGGAAATAATTGTGCTTTATACAAAAAATCATAACCACCATAAAAAATGGTGGGCCTCATGGACTCTTGCCAATATGAAAGAAATGAATTTATCAGGTAAGTTCTTACATAAATTATGTTTTCTTTCATGTAATTGGCAAGAGTCCATGAGCTAGTGACATATGGGATATCAATACCCAAGATGTGGAGTCTTCCACTCAAGAGTCACTTGAGAGGGAGGGAATAAAAATAAAAACAGCCATATTCCGCTGAAAAATTAATCCCCAACCAAAAAAAAATAGTTTTTCATTTATGAAAGAAAAAAAACTTAAAACAAAAGCAGAAGAATCAAACTGAAACAGCTGCCTGAAGAACTTTTCTACCAAAAACTGCTTCCGAAGAAGCAAATACATCAAAACGGTAGAATTTAGTAAATTTATGTAAAGAGGACATAGTCGCAGCTTTGCAAATCTGATCAACTGAAGCTTCATTCTTAAAAGCCCACGAAGTGGAGACTGATCTAGTAGAATGAGCTGTAATTCTGAGGCGGGGCCTGACCCGACTCCAAATAAGCTTGATGAATCAAAATTTTCAACCAAGAAACCAAGGCAATAGCAGAAGCCTTCTGACCTTTCCTAGGACCAGAAAATAAAACAAATAGACTGGAAGTCTTCCTGAAATCTTTAGTAGCTTCCACATAATATTTCAAAGCTCTTACCACATCCAAAGAATGTAAGGATCTTTCCAAAGAATTCTTACGATTAGGACACAAGGAAGGGACAACAATTTCTCTATTAATGTTGTTAGAATTCACAACCTTAGGTAAAAATTGAAAAGAAGTCCGCAAAACTGCCTTATGATGAAAAATCAGAAAAGGAGACTCACAAGAAAGAGCAGATAGCTCAGAAACTCTTCTAGCAGAAGAGATAGCCAAAAGGAACAACACTTTCCAAGAAGGTAGTTTAATGTCCAAAGAATGCATAGGCTCAAATGGAGGAGCCTGTAAAGCCTTCAGAATCAAATTAAGACTCCAAGGAGGAGAAATTGATTTAATGACGGGCTTAATAAGAATTAAAGCCTGTACAAAACAGAGAATATCAGGAAGTATAGCGATCTTTCTGTGAAATAAAACAGAAAGAGCGGAGATTTGACCTTTCAAGGAACTTGCAGACAAACACTTATCCAAACCATCCTGAAGAAACTGCAAAATTCTAGGAATTCTAAAAGAATGCCAGGAGAATTTATGAGAAGAACACCATGAAATGTAAGTCTTCCAAACTCTATAATAAATCTTTCTAGAGACAGATTTACGAGCTTGTAACATAGTATTAATCACCAAGTCAGAGAAACCTCTATGACTTAGAACTAAGCGTTCAATTTCCATACCTTCAAATTTAATGATTTGAGATCCTGATGGAAAAACTGACCTTGAGATAGTAGGTCCGGCCGTAACGGAAGTGGCCAAGGCGGGCAACTGGACATCTGAACCAGATCCGCATACCAAAACCTGTGTGGCCATGCTGGAGCCACCAGAAATACAAAAGACTGTTCCATGATGATTTTTGAGATCACTCTTGGAAGGAGAACTAGAGGCGGGAAGATGTAAGCAGGATGATATCTGGGAAGTTTCTTGTTTAGATGAGAGGCCATGAAATCTCTCTCTGGAAGACCCCACATCCGAACAATCTGAGAAAACACATCTGGATGGAGAGACCACTCCCCTGGATGTAAAGTCTGGTGGCTGAGATAATCCGCCTCCCAATTGTCTAGGCCTGGGATATGCACCGCAGAGATTAGACAGGAGCTGGATTCCGCCCAAGCAAGTATCCGAGATACTTCTTTCATAGCTTGGGGACTGTGATCCCACCCTGATGATTGACATAAGCCACTGTTGTGATATTGTCTGTCTGAAAACAAATGAATGGTTCTCTCATTAGCAGAGGCCAAAACTGAAGAGCCCTGAGAATTGCACGGAGTTCTAAAATATTTATTGGTAATCTCGCCTCTTGAGATTTCCAAACCCCTTGTGCTGTCAGAGATCCCCAAACAGCTCCCTAACCTGAAAGACTCGCATCTGTTGAGATCAAAGTCCAGGTTGGCCGAACAAAAGAAGCCCCTTGAACCAAACGATGGTGATCTATCCACCATGTCAGAGAGTGTCGTACAATGGGATTCAAGGATATTAATTGTGATATCTTTGCATAATCCCTGCACCATTGATTCAGCATGCAAAGCTGTAGAGGTCTCATGTGAAAACAAGCAAAGGGGATCGCGTCCGATGCTGCAGTCATGAGACCTAAAACTTCCATGCACATAGCCACTGAAGGGAATGACTGAGACTGAAGGTGCCGGCATGCTGCGACCAATTTTAAACGTCTCTTGTCTGTTAGCGAGTCATGGACACTGAATCTATCTGGAAACCTAAAAAGGTGACCCTTGTCTGAGAATTCAAGAAGCATTTTGGTAAACTGATCCTCCAACCATGTTTCTGAAGAAACACTAGTTGATTCGTGTGAGATTCTGCAGTATGTAAAGATTGAGCTAGTACCAAGATATCGTCCAAATAAGGAAACACTGCAATACCCTGTTCTCTGATTACAGATAGTAGGGCACCCAGAACCTTTGAAAAGATTCTTGGAGCTGTTGCTAGGCCAAATGGAAGAGCAACAAATTGGTAATGCTTGTCTAGAAAAGAGAATCTCAGAAACTGATATAGTGTTCTGGATGAATCGGAATATGAAGGTATGCATCCTGCAAGTCTATTGTGGACATATAATGTCCTTGCTGAACAAAAGGCAGAATAGTCCTTATAGTCACCATCTTGAAAGTTGGTACTCTTACATAACGATTCAAAATTTTCAGATCCAGAACTGGTCTGAGCAATACTGGTATTTAGAGCAGGAGAGGAAACTGTTTATAAATGACTGATTAAGGACGGCAATTGCCACATCAATAAGAGCTTAGAAAGGTCCCAGGTAAACACAAATTAGCAAGTCTCATGCACACAGACAATGCTTGATGTACATTTCGCCGCTAGCACGGCTTTCTCCGACAGTCAGCACCCCCCTTCTCCTACATTTCACCAGTGATACTAACTGGTATATAATGAATACTGAATAGATTATATATCTACTATTATTTCAGCATACTATATTATGAAGGGGTTGATATTTGCTTAAACTAACACCGTTGCCTCTATTTCCCTTAGGTTTTTTATCCCGAGGCAAAAAAACTCCTTTTCCCCCAGTGATAGTTGAAATAATAGAATCCAACTGAGAACCAAATAAATTATTACCTTGGAAAGAAAGATAGTAATCTAAATTTAGGTGTCATATCAGCATTCCAAGACTTAAGCCACAAAGCTCTTCTAGCTAATACAGCTAAAGACATGGATCTAACATCAATTTTGATAATATCAAAAATGGCATCACAAATGAAATGATTAGCATGTTGCAGTAAGCGAATAAAGCTAGATATGTCAGAATCCAATTCATGTTGCGCTAAATTTTCCAACCAGAAAGTTGATGCAGCCGCAACATCAGCCAAAGAAATAGCAGGTCTGAGAAGATGAACTGAATATAAATAGGCCTTCCTTAGATAAGATTCAAGCTTCCTAACTAAAGGATCCTTAAAGGAAGTACTATCTTCCATAGGAATAGTGGTACGTTTAGCAAGAGTAGAAATAGCCCCATCAACTTTGGGGATTTTTTCCCAAAACTCTATAGATTTTGCTGGTAAAGGATACAATTTTTTAAACCATGAAGAAGGAATAAAAGAAGTACCTGGCTTATTCCATTCCCTAGAAATCATATCAGAAATAGCCTCAGGAATGGGAAAAACCCCTGGAGGAACCACAGGAGGTTTAAAAACAGCATTTAAACGTTTATTAAACTGAACGTCAATAGGACTGGTTACCTCAATATCCAAAGTAATTAACACTTCTTTTAATAAAGAACGCATATACTCTATTTTAAATAAATTAGTAGATTTGTCAGTGTCAATGTCTGAGGAAAGATCTTCTGTTTCAGATAGATCCTCATCAGAAGAGGATGAATTTTTATGTTGTTGGTCATTTGAAATTTCATCAGAAAAATGAAGTTTTAAAAGACCTTTTACGTTTATTAGAAGGTGGAAATGCAGACAAAGCCTTCATAATAGAATCAGAAACAAATTCTTTAAAATTTACAGGTATATCATGCACATTAGAAGTTGAAGGAACTGCAACTGGCAATGTACTATTACTGATGGAAACACTATCTGCATGTAAAAGTTTATCATGACAACTATTACAAATGACATTCGGTGGAATAATTTCTACAATTTTACAACAAATGCACTTAGCTTTGGTAGAACCGATGTCAGGCAGCAATGTTCCAGCAGAAACTTCTGAGGCAGGATCAGATTGGGACATCTTGCACAATGTAAGAGAAAAAACGACATATAAAGCAAAATTATCTATTTCCTTATATGACCGTTTCAGGAATGGGAAAAAATGCAATAGCATAGGCCTCTGATAGCTAAAAGCAAGAGGCAAGCATACAAGGGGTATTGAAATAATGAAAAAAAATAACCGGAAATGACACACTCGCATCACTAATGACGCCCCCGTGTGAAAAGTCTCGGCGTCACATATGACGCCGGAAATGACGAAGTTGCGTCAAACTTCTTTTTTCGCGCCAAAAAAAATTTCATGCCAAGAATGACACAAAGTTTAGCATTTGGCGCACCCGTGGGCCTAATACCCACAATAGCAAGAAGTAGTCAATTGAAAAAAAGACTAAACCCCAGGAAAGAAATAAATTTCTTAAAATGTTTAAATTCCCCAAATATGAAACTGACAGTCTGCTGAAGGAAATACATGAACCTGACTCATGGCAAATATAAGTAAGAACTTTATATAAATGCATAAAGTGCCAAACCATAGCTGAGGTGTCTTAAGTAATAAAAAACATACTTGCCAAAAGACACCCATCCACATATAGCAGATAGCCAAACCAGTACTAAAACAGTTATTAGTAGAGGTAATGGTAAATTGAGAGTATATCGTCGATCTGAAAAGGGAGTTAGGAGAAGAAACTCTACGACCGATAACAGAGAACCTATTAAATAGACCCCCGTTAGGGAAATAATTGTATTCAAATAAGTGATACTCCCTTCACGTCCCTCTGACATTAACTGTACTCTGAGAGGAATCGGGCTTCAACAATGCTGAGAAGCGCATATCAACGTAGAAATCTAAAAAAATCTGAAAAGGGAGGTAGGAGAAGAAATCTCTACGACCGATAACAGAGAACCTATGAAATAGATCCCCTAGAGGAAGACCATTGTATTCAAATAGGCAATACTCTCTTCACATCCCTCTGACATTCACTGCACTCTGAGAGGAAAACCGGGCTTCAGCCTGCCGAGAAGCGCACATCAACATAGAATCTAGCACAAAAACTTACTTCACCACCTCCATAGGAGGCAAACTTTGTAAAACTGAATTGTGGGTGTGGTGAGGGTTGTATTTATAGGCATTTTGAGGTTTGGGAAACTTTGCCCCTCTTGGTAGGATTGTATATCCCATATGTCACTAGCTCATGGACTCTTGCCAATAACATGAAAGAAACGTGTACTGCGCCTTTAAGATAATAAAAAGTGAAAACATTTTCAAAAACTGCTTAAATAAAGTTAATTTGTCTCAAAAATTAACTTAATCTCATTGATTTATCCAAAAATTACTGCACCCCAGTAGTAAGGGGAGAAATAAGGCTCTAAAGTAACTTAGATCAGGACCGAGAACCTTCGTAAAAAATTCTTGGAGCTGTAGCTAGGCCAAAACGGCAGAGCCACAAACTGGTAATGCTTATCTAGGAAAGAAAATCCCAGAAACTGATAGTGATCTGGATGAATCTGAATATGCAGATATGCATCCTGTAAAACTATAGTAGACATATAATGCCCTTGTTGAACAAAAGGCAGGATAGTCCTTACAGTTACCATTTTGAATGTTGGTATCCTTACATAACGATTCAATGTTTTTAGATCCAGAACTGGTCTGAAGGAATTTTCCTTCTTTGGTACAATGAAGAGATTTGAAAAAACCCCAGTCCCTGTTCCAGAACTGGAACTGGAACTGGCAAAATTACTCCAGTCAACTCTAGATCTGAAACACATTTCAGAAATGCTTGAGCCTTCGCTGGGTTTACTGGGACACGGGAAGAAAAAATCTCTTTGCAGGAGGCCTTATCTTGAAGCAAATTCTGTACCCTTCTGAAACAATGTTCTGAATCCAAAGATTGTGAACGGAATTGATCCAAATTTCTTAGAAAAAACGTAATCTGCCCCCTACCAGCTGAGCTGGAATGAGGGCCGCACCTTCATGTGGACTTAGGAGCTGGCTTTGATTTTCTAAAAGGCTTGGATTTATTCCAGACTGGAGATGGTTTCCAAACTGATACCGCTCCTGAGGATGAAGGATCAGGTTTTTGTTCCTTGTTGTGACAAAAGGAATGAAAACGATCATTACCCTGGAAAGAAAGGGAAAGCAGAGTAGACTTAGAAGACATAACAGCATTCCAAGTCTTAAGCCATAAAGCTCTTCTAGCTAAAATAGCTAGAGACATATACCTGACATCAACTCTAATGATATCAAAGATGGCATTACAAATAAAATTATTAGAATGTTGAAGAATAAAAATGCTATGAGAATTATGATCTGTTACTTGTTGCGCTAAAGCTTCTAACCAAAAGATGAAGCTGCAGCAACATCCGCTAAAGATATAGCAGGTCTAAGAAGATTACCTGAACACAAGTAAGCTTTTCTTAGAAAGGATTCAATTTTCCTATCTAAAGGATCCTTAAGGAAGTACCATCTGCCGTAGGAATAGTACGCTTAACAAGAGGAGAGACAGCCCCATCAACTTTAGGGATTTTGTCCCAAAACTCTAATCTGTCAGATGGCACAGGATATAATTGCTTAAAACGTTTAGAAGGAGTAAATGAATTACCCAAATTATTCCATTCCCTGGAAATTACTTCAGAAATAGCACTAGGGACAGGAAAAAACTTCTGGAATAACTACAGGAGATTTAAAAACCTTATCTAAACGTTTAGATTTAGTATCAAGAGGACCAGAATCCTCAATTTCTAATGCAATTAGGACTTCTTTAAGTAAAGAACGAATAAATTTCATTTTAAATAAATATGAAGATTTATCAGCATCAACCTCTGAGACAGAATCCTCTGAACCAGAAGAACCATTATCAGAATCAGAATGATGATGTTCATTTAAAAATTCATCTGGAAAATGAGAAGTTTTAAAAGACTTTTTACATTTACTAGGAGGTATAACAGACATAGCCTTCTTAATGGATTGAAAAACAAAATCTCTTATGTTATCAGGAACACTCTGAGTATTAGATGTTGACAGAACAGCAACAGGTAATGTAACAGTACTTAAAGGAAATATTATCTGCATAAACAGTTTGTCATGACAAAACAGTACAAACAACAGCTGGAGGAACAGATACCATAAGTTTACAGTAGATACACTTAGCTTTGGTAGCTCCAGCCCCAGGCAGGGATATTCCAGAAGTATCTTCTGACTCAGCTTCAACGTGGGACATCTTGCAATATGTAATAGAAAAAACAACATATAAAGCAAAATTGATCAAATTCCTTAAATGACAGTTTCAAGAATGGGAAAAAAATGCCAGAGAATAAGCTTCTAGCAACCAGAAGCAAAAAATCAATGAGACTTAAATAATGTGGAGACAAAAGTGACGCCCATATTTTTTCGCGCCAAAAAAAGACGCCCACATTATTTGGCGCCTAACCGCTTTTGGCGCCAAAAATGACGCCACATCCGGAACGCCGACACTTTTGGCGCAAAAGAACGTCAAAAATGACGCAACTTCCGGTGACACGTATGACGCCGGAAACAGAAAATAATTTTTGCGCCAAAAAAGTCCGCGCCAAGAATGACGCAATAAAATGAAGCATTTTCAGCCCCCGCGAGCCTAACAGCCCACAGGGAAAGTCAAATTTTTAAGGTAAGAAAAAAATGAATTTTTCATATGCATTATCCCAAATATAAAACTGACTGTCTGAAATAAGGAATGTTGAACATCCTGAGTCAAGGCAAATAAATGTTTGAATACATATATTTAGAACTTTTTATATAAAGTGCCCAACCATAGCTTAGAGTGTCACAGAAAATAAGACTTACTTACCCCAGGACACTCATCTACATGTAGTAGAAAGCCAAACCAGTACTGAAACGAGAATCAGTAGAGGAAATGGTATATATAAAAGAGTATATCGTCGATCTGAAAAGGGAGGTTAGAGATGAATCTCTACGACCGATAACAGAGAACCTATGAAATAGACCCCGTAGAAGGAGATCACTGCATTCAAATAGGCAATACTCTCCTCACATCCCTCTGACATTCACTGCACGCTGAGAGGAAAACCGGGCTCCAACCTGCTGCGGAGCGCATATCAACGTAGAATCTAGCACAAACTTACTTCACCACCTCCATAGGAGGCAAAGTTTGTAAAAACTGATTTGTGGGTGTGGTGAGGGGTGTATTTATAGGCATTTTGAGGTTTGGGAAACTTTGCCCCTCCTGGTAGGAATGTATATCCCATACGTCACTAGCTCATGGACTCTTGCTAATTACATGAAAGAAATGTCAGTTTACACCCAAAATACCCCCCTGCACCTCGCCATAGCTCTGCTGTGGCGCCTACCTGCCCCCAGGGTACTTCGAAAAGACTTGCCAACACTCCGGACCAGAAATACACTGTCCAGGAGCAACCAAAGTTACTGCTTGCTGCTGCCTAGTCAGAAGGAAGTGCGCATCTGAGCGTGCGAAAGTAAGCCCCGCCCCTTAAGGGCGATGCCGGAGTAGGCCCAAGCACAACCGCATGGTGAAGCGGTTTTACACACAAGCTTAGTGAAAAAACAGAATTTATGTTTACCTGATAAATTTCTTTCTCCTACGGTGTGTCCGGTCCACGGCTTCATCCTTACTTGTGGGATATTCTCATTCCCTACAGGAAGTGGCAAAGAGCACACAGCAAAGCTGTCCATATAGTCCCCCCTCTAGCTCCGCCCCCCAGTCATTCGACCGACGGTTAGGAGAAAAAGCAGAACCATAGGGTGCAGTGGTGACTGTAGTGTACAAGAAACAAAAAATTTAAACCTGACTAAAAGCCAGGGCGGGCCGTGGACCGGACACACCGTAGGAGAAAGAAATTTATCAGGTAAACATAAATTCTGTTTTCTCCTACATTGGTGTGTCCGGTCCACGGCTTCATCCTTACTTGTGGGAACCAATACCAAAGCTTTAGGACACAGATGAAGGGAGGGAACAAGTCAGGTAACCTAAACGGAAGGCACCACTGCTTGTAAAACCTTTCTCCCAAAAATAGCCTCAGAAGAAGCATAAGTATCGAATTTGTAAAATTTGGCAAATGTATGCAGAGAAGACCACGTCGCTGCCTTACAGATCTGTTCAACAGAAGCCTTATTCTTGAAAGCCCATGTGGAAGCCACAGCTCTAGTAGAGTGAGCTGTAATTCGTTCAGGAGGCTGCCGTCCGGCAGTCTCATAAGCCAATCGGATGATGCTTTTTAGCCAGAAGGAAAGAGGTAGCAGTAGCTTTCTCCTCTTACCAGAATAGACGACAAACAAGGATGATGTCTGTCTGAAATCCTTTTTTGCTTCTAAATAGAATTTTAAAGCACGAACCACATCCAGATTATGTAACAAACATTCCTTCTTTGAAACTGGATTCGAACACAGAGAAGGAACAACTATTTCCTGGTTAATATTCCTATTGGAAACCACTTTTGGAAGAAAACCAGGCTTGGTACGTAAAAACTACCTTATCTGTATGAAAAAACCAGATAGGGTGAATTACACTGCAAAGCAGACAATTCAGAAACTCTTCTAGCAGAAGAAATAGCAACCAAAAACAGAACTTTCCAAGACAGTAACTTAATATCTATGGAATGTAAAGGTTCAAACGGAACCCCTTGAAGAACTGAAAGAACTAAGTTTAGACTCCATGGAGGAGTCACAGGTCTGTAGACAGACTTGATTCTGACTAACGCCTGTACAAACGCTTGAACATCTGGCACGGCTGCCAGACGTTTGAGCAACAAAACAGACAGAGCAGATATCTGTCCCTTTAGAGAACTAGCTGACAGACCTTTCTCCAATCCCTCTTGGAGAAAGGAAAGTATTCTTGGAATCTTAATTTTACTCCATGAGTAACCCTTGGATTCGCACCAACAGAGATATTTTTGCCATATCTTATGGTAAATTTTCCTGGTCACAGACTTTCTGGCCTGAACCAGAGTATCTATAACAGATTCCGAAAACCCACGCTTAGATAAAATCAAGCGTTCAATCTCCAAGCAGTCAGTTGCAGAGAAACTAGGTTTGAATGTTCGAATGGACCTTGTACTAGAAGGTCCTGTCTCAAAGGTAGCTTCCATGGTGGAACCAATGACATGTTCACCAGGTCTGCATACCAAGTCCTGTGTGGCCACGCAGGAACTATTAGAATCACCGAAGCCTTCTCCTGTTTGATCCTGGCTACTAGCCTGGGAAGGAGAGGAAACGGTGGAAAGACATAAGCTAGATTGAACGACCAAGGCGCCACTAATGCATCCACCAATGTCGCCTTGGGATCCCTGGACCTGGACCCGTAGCGTGGAACCTTGGAGTTCTGACGAGACGCCATCAGATCCATATCTGGAATACCCCATAGTTGAGTTAACTGGGCAAAGACCTCCGGGTGAAGTTCCCACTCCCCTGGATGGAAAGTCTGACGACTCAAATAATCCGCCTCCCAGTTGTCTACTCCTGGGATGTGAATTGCAGATAGATGGCAGGAGTGATCCTCCGCCTATTTGATTATCTTGGATACTTCTCTCATCGCCAGGGAACTCTTTGTTCCTGCCTGATGATTGATGTACGCCACAGTCATGTTGTCCGACTGAAATCTTATAAATTTGGCCTTCGCTAGTTGAGGCCAAGCCAGGAGCGCATTGAATATCGCTCTCAGTTCCAAAATGTTTATCGGGAGAAGAGATTCTTCCCGAGACCATAGACCCTGAGCTGTCAGGGAGTCCCAGACCGCGCCCCAGCCTAAGAGACTGGCGTCGGTCGTGACAATGATCCACTCTGGTCTGCGGAAACTCATTCCCTGAGACAACCACCAGAGGAGTGATTCTCTGGTTTTCTGGTCCATTTGTATCTGGGGAGACAAATCTGCATAATCCCCATTCCACTGCTTGAGCATGCACAATTGCAGTGGTCTTAGATGAATTCTGGCAAACGGGACTATGTCCATTGCCGCAACCATTAGACCGATTACCTCCATGCACTGAGCCACAGACGGCTGAGGAATGGCGTGAAGAACTTGACAAGCATTTGAAAGTTTTGACTTCCTGACCTCCGTCAGAAAGATTTTCATTTCTACCGAGTCTATTATTGTTCCCAGGAAAGGAACCCTTGTGACCGGGGACAGAGAACTTTTTTCTACGTTCACCTTCCACCCGTGAGACCTTAGGAAGGCAAGAACAATATCTGTATGAGCCTTGGCTCTGGGAAAAGAAGACGCCTGTATTAAGATGTCGTCCAGGTAAGGTGCTACTGCAATGCCCCGCGGTCTTAGTACCGCTAGAAGGGACCCTAGCACCTTTGTGAAAATTCTGGGAGCGGTGGCTAACCCAAAAGGAAGAGCCACGAACTGGTAATGCTTGTCCAGAAAGGCGAACCTTAAGAACTGATGGTGATTTTTGTGGATAGGAATATGCAGGTATGCATCCTTTAGGTCCACGGTAGTCGTGTCTTGATCCTCCTGGATCATTGGTAAAATTGTTCAAATTGTTTCCATTTTGAATGATGGAACTTTGAGGAATTTGTTTAGGATCTTTAAATCCAGAATTGGCCTGAACGTTCCCTCCTTTTTGGGAACTACAAACAGGTTTGAGTAAAAGGTAAGAATGCCTGTTTCCTTATCTGTCTAAAGATAAGTGAGACATGAGGAACCTTCCCCTTGGGGAAAGTTCTTTGAACTCTAGAAGGTACCCCTGAGAGACAATTTCTAGTGCCAAGGGGTCCGGAACATCTCTTGCCCAAGCCTGAGCAAAGAGAGAAAGTCTGCCCCCTACTAGATCCGGTCCCGGATCGGGGCTACCCTTTCATGCTGTCTTGGTAGCAGCAGCAGGCTTCTTGGCCTGTTTACCCTTGTTCCAGCCCTGCAAAGGTTTCCATGTTGGCTTGGGCTGGTAAGCGTTACCCTCTTGCTTAGTAGCTGTAGAGGTTGAAGCAGGTCCGTTCCTGAAGTTACGAAAGGAACGAAAATTGGTCTTGTTTTTAGCCTTGAAGGCTCTACCTTGTGGAAGGGCATGGCCCTTTCCCAGTGATATCTGAAATAATCTTTTTCAACTCTGGCCCAAATAGGGTCTTACCCTTGAAAGGAATATTAAGCAATTTTGTTTTGGACGACCCATCAGCCGACCATGATTTTAGCCACAGCACTCTGCGCGCCACAATGGCAAAACCAGAATTTTTCGCCGCTAGTTTAGCTACTTGCAAAGCGGCATCTGTGATAAAAGAATTAGCCAGCTTTAGGGCGTGAATTCGACATAAGAAGTCTCCTTCTGGAGCGAGTTTTCCAGTTCCTCAAACTAAAAAGCCGCTGCAGTAGTTACAGGAATAATGCAGGAAATTGGTCGAAGGAAACCTTGAAGAACAAAAAATCTCTTAAGTAAACCTAATTTTTTATTCTTTGAAAGCGCAACTGTATTCTATTGGTATAGTCGTGCGCTTAGCTAGCGTTGAAACTGCCCCCTCTACCTTGGGGACCGTCTGCCACGCGTCCCTTCTAGGGTCAACAATTGGGAACATTTTCTAAAATATAGGAGGGGGAACAAAAAGGTACACCTGGCTTCTCCCACTCCTTAGACACGATATCCGCCATCTTAGGTATCGGAAACGCATCAGTGTGTACTGGGACCTCTAAGAATTTGTCCATTTTACACAATTTTTCTGGGATCACCAAAGGATCACAATCATCAAGTGCAACTAGGACCTCCTTAAGTAGGGCGCGGAGGTGTTCTAGCTTAAATTTAAATGTTATGGTATCAGGCTCTGCCTGCTGAGAAACTTTTCCTGTCAGAAATTTCTCCCTCAGACAGGCCCTCCCTCACCGCCAAGTCAGATTGATGTGAGGGCACTACAGATAAATTATCCTCTGCGTCTGCTTGCTCATTGTCTGTTTAAAACTGAGCAATCACGCTTCCTAGGAAAAGCTGGCAGTTTGGATAAAAATGCTGAGAGAGAATTATCCATTACTGCCGCTAACTGTTGCATAGTAATCGCAATTGGGCATCGCCTGCGCGGGCATAGCTGGTGTTGACAGAGAAGGAGAGGAAAGCAAGCTATCTTCACTACCTTCAGCTAAAGAATCATCTTGGGCTATATTTTTAAGTGTGATTGTACTGTCGTTAAGCTGTTTGGACGCTATGGCACACTTCACACATAAATTTAATGGGGGAACCACCTTGGCCTTTGGACATACAGAACATAGGTTATCTGAACGGTCAGACATGTTTGACAGACTTAAACAGAACTACAATGCAATAAAAATAATTTGACAAAAACGTTACTGTCTCTTTAAATAATAAAAGTGCACACTTTATTATTGAAACATCAAAAAACCGTGAAATAAACATCCGATTTTTATGAAATTTTCACCACAGAGTCTTAATGCTTTGAAAAGATTGCACACAAATTTTCAGACCAATTAACATCTTAATGCCCAAACCGGAGCTAATAATTATTAACAGGTTAAAACACTACAGTACTAGCCACAGCTTCCACTGTAGCCCATTACCTTCCTAGGGATTATTTTAGTAGGAAATAAGCCTCTCTGGAGTCTTTTCTGATCCCACATGAAGCTGCATGGACTGCCTAGGCAAAAAACAACTGCGCAATTGAGGCCTGAAAATGAGGCCTCCTCCCTCTTCCTTCCAGAGTGAAGGGGCCTTTCTGACTAGATTTAGGTGTCCAAATAAGTGCCAGGCCGAAATTAAACCCCAAAAGTGTTTTAAAGTCTGAAAAAACACCTTATTTATAGTGAAAAACATGCTAAAAAGCAATCGATTTTAAAGCCCACAATAGTGTCAACCAGCATAGAGCCCTAAATATAAGCCATCATTTTATTACAGAGTCTAAGAAAAAAATGGCTTACCTATCCCAGAGGGAATTTCTGACAGTCTTCTAGCATTACATGGTCTTGTTAGAAAAATGACTGATCATACCTGAAGCAGTTAAGCCTGCAAACTGTTCCCCCCAACTGATGTTCTCTGGTTTCAACAGTCCTGCGTGGGAACAGCAATGGATTTTAGTTACTGGTGCTAAAATCATACTCCTCTCAACAAAAATCTTCATCACTTTCTGCTGTAGAGTAAATAGTACAAGCCGGCACTATTTTAAAATAACAAACTCTTGATAGAAGAAATAAAAAACTACAACTAACACCACATACTCTTTACCACCCCCGTGGAGATGCTACTTGTTCAGAGCGGCAAAGAGAATGACTGGGGGGCGGAGCTAGAGGGGGGACTATATGGACAGCTTTGCTGTGTGCTCTCTTTGCCACTTCCTGTAGGGAATGAGAATATCCCACAAGTAAGGATGAAGCAGTGGACCGGACACACCAATGTAGGAGAAACAATATACACACCAAAACACATCCCAGTAAGTCATATTGGTTATATGCAAAAAAAAAAAGTTTTTCTTTGTGCCTCTCCCATAGTGTCAAATAATGCCCTTATGTCAACTAGCAAAAAATAAAAAACTAGGGACTCCAGTAACACCCCTCTGTATAACAGGTCTACTGCTTACCCCATTCCCATACAGGGAAATAAATGCCAGCCAGTTCTGATATATCAAGTCTCCTCAGAAATAAAAGGCTGCACATACCTTAAAGGGACAGTAAAGTCAAAAAATATCTTTCATGATTTCAATAGGGCATGTCATTTTAAACAACTTTCAATTTACTTTAACAATTTTGCTTTGTTTTCTTGGTATTCTTAGTTGAAAGCTAAATCTAGGAGGTTCATGTGCTAATTTCTTAGACCTTGAACACTGCCTCTAATTTGAAAGCATTTTGACAGTTTTTCTCCACTAGAGGGCTTTAGTTCATGTGTTTCATATAGATAACATTGAGCTCAGGCACGTGAAGCTCCTAGGAGCCAGCACTGATTGGCTAAAAATGCAAGTCTGTCAAAATAACTGAAATAAGGGGGCAGTTTGCAGAGGCATAGATACAAGGTAATCAGAGAGGTAAAGAGTATATTATAACTGTGTTGGTTATGCAAAATTGAGGAATGCGTAATAAAGAGATTATCTACCTTTTTAAACAAAAATTCTGGTGTTTACTGTCCCTTTAATGCTGCTTGTAGCATGAAACCGGTCTCCACACTGAAGATGTCTCGTGTTAACTTCAGAAGTCTTGTGGGAACCAGCGTGGATCTTAGTTACAGCTGCTAAGATCATCAACCTCAGGGCAGAAATCTTCTTCCATAACTCCCCGAGGAAAATAGTACACACCGGTACCAGTTAAAATAAAAAACTTCTTGATTGAAGAAAATAAAATCCCTCACTTTACCTCTTCCTAGTATAACACAGACAAAGAGAATAACTGGAGGTGGAGGGGAAGGGAGGAGCTATATATACAGCTCTGCTGTGGTGCTCTTTGCCACTTCCTGTTAGCAGGAGAATATCCCACAAGTAAGGATGAAATCTGTGGACTCGTATCTTGAAGAAGAAATAAATTTAACAGGCAAGCATAAAATTCCTTTTCTTTTACAAGATATGACGAGTCCACGGATTTCATCCTTACTTGTGGGATACAATACCAAAGCTATAGGACACAGATGAAACGGGAGGGACAAGACAGGGACCTAAACGGAAGGCACCCTACGTTTCCCAGCAAAAACCACAAGCAATGAAGATGTTTGACGAAAATCCTTAGTCGCCTGCAAATAAAACTAAGGCACGAACTACATCCAAGTTATGCAACATACGCTCCTTCTTAGAATGGTTAGGACATAATCAAGGAACAAAAATTTCCTGATTAATATTCTTGTTACAAACAACCTTAGGAAGAAAACCAGGTCTGGTACGTAACACCACCTTATCAGCATGGAAAATTAGATGAGGTGGATCACATTGTAAAGCCAAAAGCTCAGAAACTCTGCAAGCAGAAGAAATAGCAACCAAAAATAAAACTTCCCAAGATAATAACTTAATATCTATGGAATGCATGGGTTCAAACGGAACCCTTTGAAGATAACTAAAATCAAACTCCAAGGATGAGCAATTGGTCCAAATACAGGTCTGATTCTAGTCAGTGCCTGAAAAGAAGACTGAACGTCGAACATCTGCCAGACGTTTGTGTAGCAAAATGGACAAAGCAGAAATCTGTCCCTTTAAGGAACTTGCTGACAACCCTTTCTCCAATCCTTCTTGGAGAAAAGATAAAATCCTGGGAATCCTAACCCTACTCCATGAGTAGCCCTTGGATTCGCACCAATAAAGATATTTACGCCATATCTTATGGTAAATCTTTCTAGTAACAGGCTTACATGCCTGGATCAAGGTATCAATGACCGAATCGGGGAACCCTCGCTTAGATAAAATCAAGCGTTCAATCTCCAAGCAGTCGGCTGCAGAGAAACTAGATTCGGATGATGAAAGGGTCCCTGAATGAGAATGTCCTGCCTCAATGGAAGCTTCCATGGCGGCAGAGAGGACATGTCCACCAGATCGGCATACCAAGTCCTGCAAGGCCACGCAGGAGCAAAGAGAATGTCCTGTTTGATCCGAGCAATCACCCGGGGAAGGAGAGCAAACGGTGGAAACACATTAGCTAGGTTGAACGACCAAGGCACTGCCAAGGCATCTATCAGTTCGGCCTGAGGATCCCTGGACCTGAATCCGTACCTTGGAAGCTTGGCATTCTGTCGAGATGCCATCAGATCCAATTCCGGTCTGCCCCACCTGAGAATCAGGGTAGCAAAGACCTCAAGGTGAAGTTCCCATTGTCCCGGATGAAACTTCTTCCTGCTCAAAAAGTCCGCTTCCCAGTTGTCCACTCCTGTGATGTAGATTGCTGACAGATAAGAGTGAACCTCCACCCACCAAATTATCTTGGATACTTCTGTCATCGCCAAGGAACTCCTTGTTCCTCCCTGATGACTGATGTAAGCAGTTGTGAAGTTGTCTGACTGAAAACGGAGGAATTTGGCCACGGCCAATTGAGGCCAAGCTTGAAGTGCATTGAATATTCCTCTCAACTACAGAATATTTATGGGAAGTAGAGACTCCGCTCAAGTCCACACTCCCTGAGCCTTCAGGGAATTCCAGACTGCACCCCATCCTAGTAGACTGGCATCCGCTGTCACTATCACCCATGAAGGTCTGCGGAAACACGTCCCTTGGGACAGATGATCCGGCGACAACCACCAAGGAAGAGAGTCTCTTGTCTCCTGATCCAGATCTATTTGAGGAGACAAATCTGCATATTCTCCATTCCACTGCCTGAGCATGCTCAGTTGTAGAGGTCTGAGATGAAAACAAGCAAACGGAATGATGTCCATTGCCGCCACCATCAATCCAATTACCTCCATGCACTGAGCCACTGATGGCCGAGGATTGGACTGAAGGGTTCGGCATGTCTCCAAAATCTTTAACATTCTGACTTCCGTCAAAAAGATTTTCATGGATATAGAATCTATTAGAGTTCCCAAGAAAGGAACCCTTGCCTGTGGAATTAGTGAACTCTTTTCAAGGTTCACCTTTCACCCATGAGTCCTTAGAAAGGACAGAACAATGTCGGTATGAGACTGTCAGTTGGAAAGAGAACGCCTGGATTAGGATATCGTCCAGATAAGGCGCCACTGCAATGCCCCGCAGTCTGAGAACCGCTAGCAAAGACCCTAGAACCTTCGTGAAGATCCTGAGTGCCGTGGCCAACCCGAAGGGAAGAGCAACAAACTGAAAATGTTTGTCCAGGAAGGCAAACCTTAGAAACTGGTGATGATCTCTGTGGATAGGAATGTTAAGATATGCATCCTTTAAGTCCACGGTAGTCATATATTGACCCTCCTGGATCAATGGAAGAATTGTCCGAATCGTCTCCATCTTGAAGGATGGGACTCTGAGAAATTTGTTTAGACTCTTGAGATCTAAAATGGGTCTGAACGTTCCCTCTTTTTTGGGAACCACGAAAAGATTTGAGTAAAACCCCTGCCCCTGTTCCTGTATTGGAATGGGACAAATTACTCCCATAGTGGAGAGGTCTTTTACACAACGTAAGAACGCCTCTTTTTTTATTTGGTTTACAGACAATCGTGAAAGAAGAAACCTTCCCCTTGGAAGGGAATTTTTGAACTCCAGTTGGTACCCCTGGGACACGATTTCTAGTGTCCAGGGATACTGAACTTCTCTTATCCAAGCCTGGACAAAGAGAGAAAGTCTGCCCCCTACTAGATCCGGTCCTGGAACGGGGGCCTTCCCTTCATGCTGTCTTGGGAGCAGCAACAGGCTTCTTGGGTTGTTTATTTTTGTTCCAAACCTGATTGGGTCTCCAGATGGGCTTGGACTGTGCGAAGTTCCCTTCCTGTTTAGTGGAAGAGCAAGAAGGGACACCCTTGAAATTTCGAAAGGAACGAAAAATTACTCTGTCTCCTTTGTTTGGACGTCTTATCCTGAGGGAGGAGATGACCCTTACCTCCCGTAATGTCAGAGATGACTTCTTTCAATTCAGGCCCAAAAAGAGTCTTGCCTTTGAAAGGGATAGCTAATAGCTTAGATTTAGAGGATACATCCGCAGACCAAGATTTCAACCATAAGGCTCTGCGTGCTACAATGGCCAAACCTGCATTCTTAGCTACCAACTTGGCAATCTGGAAGGCGGAGTCCGTAACAAAAGAATTGGCTAGCTTAAGGGCCTTGATTCTATCCAATATTTCCTCCAAAGTAGTCTGTCTTAAGAGACTCTTCTAGGGCATCAAACCAAAAGGCAGCCGCAGTTGTAACTGGTACAATGCAGGTCGTTGGTTGCAATAGAAACCTTGATGAACAAACAGCTTCTTTAGAAGACCCTCCAACTTTTTATCCACAGGGTCCTTGAAAGCACAACTGTCCTCAATAGGAATAGTCGTACACTTAGCTAGAGTAGAAATGGGTCCCTCCAACTTAGGAATCGTTTGCCAAACATCCCTAACGGTGTCAGGTAAAGGATACATTTTCTTAAATATAGGGGAAGGAGAGAACGGTATACCCGGCCTTTCCCATTCTTTGTTAATTTCCGAAATTCTTTTAGGAATAGGAAAAACATCAGCATAAGTAGGGACCTCCAAATATCTGTCCATCTTACACAATTTCTCTGGAGGGACTACAATAGAGTCACAGTCATCCAGGGTTAACAAAACCTCCCGCAATAACAGGCAAAGGTGTTCAAGCTTAAATCTAAAGGACAATACGCCAGAATCTGTCTTTGGTTATGTGCTAGACAGTTCACTTTCCGACAGAACCTCCCTACCCCCCCTTCAGAATCCTGGGAGGGAACATCGGAGATCACCATTAAGGAATCAGAAGCCGCATGGACTACCTGGGTCTCTATTCTACTACGTTTACCATGTAGTACTGGCAACTTAGATAACACTTCTGTAAGAGTTGAGGACATAACTGTAGCCATATCCTGTAGAGTGAATGACACAGACACCGATGGAGAACATGGCGTCGCCTGCGTGGGCGTTATGGGCTGAGACGCTTGGGATTGTGACTTATCCTGAACCTCATCAGACTGAGTACAATCATTATTAAAATGAAACACAAGGAAAGAGGCGCCGTATGTGTGAATCTGTAGCAACCAGCATCAAAAATAGAACAAGTGCAGGGTACTCACAATATGGAAAGGCACTCAATTGTGCCTGTAGATGCAGGCTGGTATTCACAACAAACCAGCTAGCTGTGCAAGGCACTCCAGAATATCCCAAAGTAGGAATCTGTAGATATTTCAGCCGAATGTAAGAAATCAGTCCAGCAATGTGGGGATCTGGATTGTTTACTCATACTGCATGAGTGATTTATGTATTTTATAATTGTTTTTATTTTTATTAAACTCATTTTTAACCATATATCCTCATTGCTGCTGATTATATTTATCTGAGCTACCTGTCGATCCCATTTGCTGTGGAGTATCCTGCTGCTTACCCTGTACAGCCAGCTGGTTTGCTGTGATAACCAGCCTGCCTCTATTGGCACTTTGGAGTGCCGCTACAGATTGTGAGTACCCTGTACTGGTTTTAAACAAATTATTGGGTGCTTACAGATTCACACAGTTTGTGCGCTTTCCTTTGCACCTAGCTCCAGATCCCCACATTGCTGGACCGATTTCTTACATTCGGCTGAAATACCTACAGATTCCTACTTTCGGATATCCTGGAGTGCCTTGCACAGCTAGCTGGTTTGCTGTGAATACCAGCCTGCATCTACAGGCACAATTGAGTGCCTTTCCATATTGTGAGTACCCTGCACTTGTTCTATTTTTGATGCTGGTTGCTACAGATTCACACATACGGCGCCTCTTTCCTTGTGTTTCATTTTAGATTTGCTGACCTTTGGATGGTGAAGATTGAGTGCTGCCTAAAGATCCACGGAATTGTTTCACTGGACTATTCTCATTTGTTTCTTCTATCTCCATTTAGGACTCTGATGTCTAGTGGTGATTGTATACTAATATTGTAACATTGCAACACTGTGATTGTATATTAACATTGTAACATTGCAACACTGATTCCACTGATTTTTAGTTGTGGGTATAATATATATATATGTATCTATGTGTTTACATTTAGTATCTGTATATATTCTTTATACATTCTTGTATGAAATATAGCTGTGCAGTATAGTCTATACACAATAGCGCCCCCTATTGGGTTCATTACCCTTGTTGTACAATCATCATTATCATCAGTTAAGAAAATCTGTTCTTTACACTGTAATGCCCTAGTAATACATGAGGGACAAAGTGCAACAGGGGGTTCCACAATGGCATTTAAACACATAAGGCATGCACTTTGCTCATCCATTTTAATAAATTGAACAACAGTAAAGATGAAACTATCCAAGTTCACCTTCTTGCATCGATTTGTATATTTCCTTGGAAAATAACCCACAAGCAAAAACCTTTTTACACAGGTGTCTCTGAAAATAAAGACCTTGTCACTTCGCTGCAGCGACTCCTACCTGCTCCTGTGACCGGATCGATAATTACAAGCCTTGCGCATCAACAATCGACTGTCCCACACAGGCTAAGCAACATAGAGGCAGAAACGAGGAAACTTATCAACGCAACACTGACTACGCTATGAAAGCGCGTGAAGTACTAAGCTCCGCCCCTAGTGGGCGTAATTTCCACACGCTATCGTCAAAACACAATCCGCCATTAACCGGAGGCTAGAGAATATACACACTCCGCAACTGCCTAAAGTACAACCGCATTATCCATTAGCCCATTGTGCTATCCCCTGCGTCAGCCCTAGCCCACACAGGATGTCCCAGCGCTCTAAGGCACACACTAAAAAGCCCAAGTGTCTGGTGAAAAACATATACATAATAGCTCCCAGCGTCTAACACTTAATAAAACTTAGTCAGAGTCTGGTACACTATGTCAGCTTTGTACTTACATCCAAGCGCTTCTAGGTAGTAGACTGCTAGAGTGTCTGGTTCAGTCACTAACTGCTTAACCCCAAGCATAGTGAACATTCAGTCCATTTGAGATTCTGTTTCTATGTCCCAGAATAAAAACTGCACTAACCTGCATGCTGAGGAACAGCATGACAACTTCACAGTATCAAGAGGTCCACTTTTCCTGTCCTGTGAAACAGAGAAGTCTTAGTTAAGAATATCCAAGACCATTTACAGCAACGCAGCACAATCCTGGGAGGCACAGTGGAGACAAAAATCCACCAGTTCCCACAGTCTAAAAAGACTACTTGAAGCTGCTCTGTAATAAAATAGTACACTTAGGCACCATTTAAAAACAAAAACTCTTGATTGAAGAATCTAAACGCCACTCTTTACCTCTTCCTATCACTAACACAGGCAAAGAGAATGACGGGGGGGAGGGAGGAGCTATATATGCAGCTCTGCTGTGGAGCTCTTTACCACTTCCTGCTGACCAGGAGGCGATATCCCACAAGGATGAAATCCGTGGACTGTTCATATCTTGTAAAAACAGAATTTATGCTTACCTGATAAATTACTTTCTCTTACGGTGTATTCAGTCCACAGATTCATCCTTACTTGTGGGAAATTCTCAATCCCTACAGGAAGTGGCAAAGAGAGCACACAGCAAAGCTGTCCATATAGCTCCCCTCAGGCTCCGCCCCCCAGTCATTCGACCGACGGTTAGGAGAAAAAGGAGAACCATAGGGTGCAGTGGTGACTGTAGTTATTAAAAATTAAATTTGAACCTGACTTAAATGTCAGGGCGGGCCGTGGACTGAATACACCGTAAGAGAAAGTAATTTATCAGGTAAGCATAAATTCTGTTTTCTCTTACTTGGTGTATTCAGTCCACGGATTCATCCTTACTTGTGGGATACCAATACCAAAGCAATAGGACACGGATGAAGGGAGGGAACAAGTCAGGTAACCTAAACAGAAGGCACCACTGCTTGCAAAACCTCTCCCCCAAAAATAGCCTACGAAGAAGCGAAAGTATCAAATTTGTAAAATATGGCAAATTTATGCAGTGAAGACCAAGTCGCTGCCGTACAAATCTGTTCAACAGAAGCTTCATTCTTGAAAGCCCATGTGGGAGCCACAGCTCTAGTGGATGAGCTGTGATTCGTTCAGGAGGCTGCAGTCCCGCAGTCTCATAAGCCAAACGGATGATGCTTTTCAGCCAAAAGGAAAGAGGTAGCAGTCGCTTTCTGACCTCTCCTCTTACCAGAATAGACAACAAACAAGGATGATGTTTATCTGAAATCTTTAGTTGCTTTTAAATAGAATTTTAAAGCACGAACCACGTCAAGATTGTGTAAAAGTCGTTCCTTCTTAGAAACTGGATTAGGACACAGAGAAGGAACAATGATTTCCTGGTTAATATTCTTATTAGAAACCACTTTTGGAAGGAAACCAGGTTTGGTGCGCCAAATAACCTTATCTGCATGGAACACCAGATAGGGTGAATTACACTGCAAAGCAGACAATTCAGAAACTCTTCGAGCAGAAGAAATGGCTACTAAAAACAAAACTTTCCAAGATAAAAACTTAATATCTCTGGAATGCAAAGGTTCAAACGGATTTAGACTCCATGGAGGAGCCACAGGTTTGTAAACAGGCTTGATTCTGACTAGGGCCTGTGCAAACACCTAAACGTCTGGTACAGCAGCCAGACGCTTATGTAACAGGACAGAGCAGATATCCGTCCCTTTAAGGTACTAGCTGACAGAATCTTCTCCAATCCTTCTTGGAGAAAAGACAATATCCTTGGAATCCTAATCTTACTCCACGAGTAATCCTTGGATTTAACACCAACAAAGATATTTCCGCCATATCTTATGGTAAATTTTCCTGGTGACAGGCTTTCTGGCCTGTATCAGAGTGTCTATAACTGATTCAGAGAAACCACGCTTAGCTAGAATTAAGCGTTCAATCTCCAAGCAGTCAGTTGCAGAGAAACTAGATTTGGATGCTTGAAAGAACCTTGAATTAGAAGATCCTGCCTCGATGGCAGTTTCCATGGTGGGACCGATGACATGTCCACTAGGTCTGCATACCAAGTCCTGCGTGGCCACGCAGGCGCTATCAGAATTACCGAAGCCTTCTCCTGTTTGATTCTGGCTACTAGCCGAGGGAGAAGAGGAAACGGTGGAAAGACATAAGCTAGACTGAACGACCAAGGCGCTATTAATGCATCTATCAATGCCGCCTTGGGATCCCTGGATCTGGATCCATAAAGGGGAAGTTTGGTGTTCTGACGGGACGCCATCAGATCCAACTCTGGAATGCCCCAAAGCTGGGTCAGCTGAGCAAAAACCTCCGGGTGGAGTTCCCACTCCCCCGGATGGAAAGTCTGACGACTTAGAAAATCCGCCTCCCAGTTGTCTACCCCTGGGATGTGAATTGCAGATAGATGACAGGAGTGATCCTCCGCCCATTTGATGATCTTGGATACTTCCTTCATCACTAGGGAACTTTTTGTTCCTCCCTGATGATTGATGTACGCTACAGTCGTGATGTTGTCCGACTGAAATCTGATGAATTTGGCCTCCGCTAGTTGAGGCCACACCTGGAGCGTATTGAATATCGCTCTCAACTCCAAAATGTTTATCGGAAGAAGAGATTCTTCCCGAGACCATAGTCCCTGAGCCTTCAGGGAGTTCCAGACCGCACCCCAGCCTAACAGACTGGCATCGGTCGTGACAATGATCCACTCCGGTCTGCGGAGACTCATTCCCTGAGACAGGTGATCTTGATACAACCACCAGAGAAGAGAGTCTCTGGTTTTCTGGTCCATTTGTACTTGAGGAGACAAATCTGCGTAATCTCCATTCCACTGTTTGTGCATGCACAGCTGCAGTGGTCTGAGATGAATTTGGGCAAAAGGGACTAAGTCCATTACCGCAACCATTAAACCAATTACTTCCATGCACTGAGCCACGGAAGGCCGAGGAATGGAATGAAGAACTCGGCAAGTATTCAGCAGTTTTGACTTCCTAACCTCTGTCAGAAAGATTTTCATTTCTACAGAGTCTATTAGTGTTCCCAGGAAAGGAACCCTTGTGAGCGGGGACAGAGAACTCTTTTCTACATTCACCTTCCACCCGTGAGACCTTAGAAAAGCCAGAACGATGTCCGTATGAGCCTTGGCTCTGTGAAAGGACGACGCCTGTATTAATATGTCGTCTAGGTAAAGTGCTACTGCAATGCCCCGCGGTCTTAGTACCGCTAGAAGGGACCCTAGCACCTTTGTGAAAATTCTGGGAGCGGTGGCCAACTCGAAATTAAGGGCCACAAACTGGTAATGTTTAGAATTTTTAGATCCAGGATTGGCCTGAAAGTTACCTCCTTTTTGGGAACTACAAACAGGTTTGAGTAAAAGCCCAGTCCTTGTTCTACAATTGTAACTGGGTGTATCACTCCCATCTTTAGCAGATCTTCTACACAGCGTAAGAACGCCTGTTTCCTTATTTGGTCTGAAGACAAATGAGAAATGTGGAACCTTCCCCTTGGGGGAGAATCCTTGAATTCTAGAAGGTACCCCTGAGCAACTATTTCTAATGCCCAGGGATCTGGAACATCTCTAGGCCCTCTCCCTCTTCACTCCGGAGTTGTGAGGCCTTCGTAAGCCAAATTAGGTGTCTAAAATTATGCCAGGCATATAAAACCCCTAAAAAGTGTTCCAAACATGATAACACTTGTGCAAACATCCGATTATATTAAAAAATAATCGATTTTACCCATAACACTGTCCACCAGTGATTTAA
>NC_069500.1:771713203-771883905 GCF_027579735.1 Bombina bombina | reverse complement strand
CTGAGACCCAACCAAGCCCAAAGGGGAATACGATACCAAATGACGCCTTCAGTAAGCTTTTTCTATGTATCTGAGCTCCTCACACATGCATCTGCATGCCTTGCTTCCCAAAAACAACTGCGCAATAGAGGCGCGAAAATGAGGCTCTGCCTATGATTAGAGAAGGCCCCCAGTGAAAAAGGTGTCCAATACAGTGCCTGCCGGTTATTTAACATAATTCCCAAGACTAAAATAACTCCTCAAAGCTATAAACTATTAAAAATGCATATAAATCAATCGTTTTAGCCCAGAAAAATGTCTACCAGTCTTTAAAGCCCTTGTGAAGCCCTTTATTCTTATTTAATAAAAATGGCTTACCGGATCCCATAGGGAAAATGACAGCTTCCAGCATTACCAAGTCTTGTTAGAAATGTGTCATACCTCAAGCAGCAAAAGTCTGCTCACTGTTTCCCCCAACTGAAGTTAATTCCTCTCAACAGTCCTGTGTGGAAACAGCCATCGATTTTAGTAACGGTTGCTAAAATCATTTTCCTCTTACAAACAGAAATCTTCATCTCTTTTCTGTTTCAGAGTAAATAGTACATACCAGCACTATTTTAAAATAACAAACTCTTGATTGAAGAATAAAAACTACATTTAAACACCAAAAAACTCTAAGCCATCTCCGTGGAGATGTTGCCTGTACAACGGCAAAGAGAATGACTGGGGAAGGCGGAGCCTAGGAGGGATCATGTGACCAGCTTTGCTGGGCTCTTTGCCATTTCCTGTTGGGGAAGAGAATATCCCACAAGTAAGGATGACGCCGTGGACCGGACACATCTATGTTGGAGAAAGTAGACTTATTCTTGGCCTTGAAAGGCCTATCTTGTGGAAGGGCGTGGCCCTTTTCCCCCAGTGATGTCTGAAATAATCACTTTCAATTCTGGTCCAAATAGAGTTTTACCTTTGAAAGGGATGTTAAGCAATTTTGTCTTGGATGACACATCCGCTGACCAAGACTTTAGCCAAAGCGCTCTGCGCGCCACGATAGCAAACCCTGAATTTTTCGTCGCTAATCTAGCTAATTGCAAAGCGGCATCTAAAATAAAAGAGTTAGCCAACTTAAGTGCGTTAACTCTGTCCATAACCTCCTCATATGGAGTCTCTCTACTAAGCGAGTTTTCTAGTTCCTCGAACCAGAACCACGCTGCTGTAGTGACAGGAACAATGCACGAAATTGGTTGTAGAAGGTAACCTTGCTGTACAAAAATCTTTTTAAGCAAACCCTCCAATTTTTTATACATAGGATCTTTGAAAGCACAACTATCCTCGATAGGAATAGTAGTGCGTTTGTTTAGAGTAGAAACTGCCCCCTCGACCTTAGGGACTGTCTGCCATAAGTCCTTTCTGGGGTCGACCATAGGAAATAATTTCTTAAATATAGGGGGGGGAACAAAAGGTATGCCGGGCTTTTCCCACTCCTTATTCACTATGTCCGCCACCCGCTTGGGTATAGGAAAAGAGTCTGGGTGCACCGGAACCTCTAGGAACTTGTCCATCTTGCATAATTTCTCTGGAATGACCAAGTTGTCACAATCATCCAGAGTAGATAACACCTCCTTAAGCTGTGCGCGGAGATGTTCTAATTTAAATTTAAATGTCACAACATCAGGTTCAGCTTGTTGAGAAATTTTTCCTGAATCTGAAATTTCCCCATCTGACAAAACCTCCCTCATGGCCCCTTCAGATTGGTGTGAGGCTATGACAGAACAATTATCATCAGCGCCCTCCTGCTCTTCAGTGTTTAAAACAGAGCAAACGCAATTTCTCTGATAAGTAGGCATTTTGGATAAAATATTTGCTATGGAGTTATCCATTACAGACGTTAATTGTTGCATGGTAATAAGCATTGGCACGCTAGATGTACTAGGGGCCTCCTGTGTGGGCAAAACTGGTGTAGACACAGTAGGAGATGATGTAGTATCATGTTTACTCCCCTCATCTGAGGAATCATCTTGGGCAATTTCATTATCTGTGGCAGTACTGTCCTTACTTTGTTTGGACGCTATGGCACAATTATCACACAAATTTAAATGGGGAGACACATTGGCTTTCATACATATAGAACATAGCTTATCTGAAGGCACAAACATGTTAAACAGGCTTAAACTTGTCAATAAAGCACAAAAAACGTTTTAAAACAAAACCGTTACTGTCTCTTTAAATTTTAAACAGAAAACACTTTATTACTGAATATGTGAAAAAGTATGAAGGAATTGTTCAAAAATTACCACAGTGTCTTAAAGCATTAAGAGTATTGCACACCAAATTTCAGAGCTTTAACCCTTAAAATAACGGAACCGGAGCCGTTTACAAATTTAACCCCTATACAGTCCCAGCTATAGCCTTTGCTGAGACCTAACCAAGCCCAGAGGGGAATACGATACCAATTGACGCCTTCTAGAAACTTTTCCAGCAACTTTCAGATCCTCACACATGCATCTGCATGCCCTGCTCTCAAAAAACAACTGTGCAGTAATGGCGCGAAAATGAGGCTCAGCCTACAACTAGGAAGGCCCCCTGACTGGAAAAGGTGTCTAACATAATGCCTGCTGTTTAATAAACGTTCCCCAAGTTTATAAATGCGAATTGTCAGCATAAATATGAATAAAATGCCCAAATAAAGCAATCGATTTAGCCCATAAAAATGTCTACCAGTTTTGTAGCCCATATTAAGCCCTTTTTTCTGTTTGTTTGACTAAGAAAATGGCTTACCGGTCCCCATGAGGGGAAATGACAGCCTTCCAGCATTACATGGTCTTGTTAGAAATATGGCTAGTCATACCTTAAGCAGAAAAGTCTGCTAACTGTTTCCCCCAACTGAAGTTACTTCATCTCAACAGTCCTATGTGGAAACAGCAATCGATTTTAGTTACTGTCTGCTAAAATCATCTTCCTCTCACAAACAGAAATCTTCATCCTTTTCTGTTTCAGAGTAAATAGTACATACCAGCACTATTTTAAAATAACAAACACTTGATAGATGAATAAAAACTACATTTAAACACCAAAAAACGCTTAACCATCTCCGTGGAGATGTTGCCTGTGCAAAGGCAAAGAGAATGACTGGGGTGGGCGGAGCCAAGGAGGGACTATATGGCCAGCTTTGCTAGGACTCTCTGCCATTTCCTGTTGGGGAAGAGATATCCCCACAAGTAAGGATGACGCCGTGGACCGGACACACCAATGTTGGAGAAAAAACCTCTGAACAAACCACAGAAGGTTAATAAGCAGAATTTAAATGTTAGCTAGTCTTAATCAAAAGAACTAGTTACTTCAATATCCAAAATAATCAACACCTTTTCAACAAAGAACGAATGTACTCTATTTAAAAATAAAAAAGTAGATTTGTTAGTGTCAATATCTGATGAAGAAAATTCTGAATGAGAAAAAACACCATCAGAGAAAGATAATTCAGTATGTTGTTGGTAATTTGAAACTTCATCAACTAAATGAGAAGTTTAAAAAAGACCTAAAAATTTTATTAGAAGGCGGGATGTCAGACAAAGCCTTTAGAATAGAATCAGAAAAATATTCTTATAATTCCTAAGTATATCTTGTACAATAGATGTAAAAAGAATAGCAATATATAATGCATAAATACTAATGGACTCTGCATGTAAAAGTTTATCATGATAACTTATTACAAACCATAGCTAAAGATAAACATTCATAACATTAAAATAAATAAACTTAGCTTTGGTAGGACTGAAATGAGTCATCAGGAATCCCTCAGCATTTTCTGATACACGAACAGTTTTTGAAATATCTTGCATTATGTAATAGAAAAAACAATTTATGCTTACCTGATAAATTTATTTCTCTTGTGGTGTATCCAGTCCACGGATCATCCATTACTTGTGGGATATTCTCCTTCCCAACAGGAAGTTGCAAGAGGATCACCCACAGCAGAGCTGCTATATAGCTCCTCCCCTCACTGTCATATCAAGTCATTCGACCGAAACAAGACGAGAAAGGAGAAACCATAGGGTGCAGTGGTGACTGTAGTTTAATTAAAATTTAGACCTGCCTTAAAAAGGACAGGGCGGGCCGTGAACTGGATACACTACAAGAGAAATAAATTCATCAGGTAAGCATAAATTATGTTTTCTCTTGTTAAGTGTATCCAGTCCACGGATCATCCATTACTTGTGGGATACAAATACCAAAGCTAAAGTACACGGATGATTGGAGGGACAAGGCAGGAACTTAAACGGAAGGAACCACTGCCTGTAGAACCTTTCTTCCAAAAACAGCCTCCAAAGAAGCAAAAGTGTCAAATTTGTAAAATTTTGAAAAGGTGTGAAGCGAAGACCAAGTCGCAGCCTTGCAAATCTGTTCAACAGAGGCCTCATTTTTAAAGGCCCAGGTAGAAGCCACAGCTCTAGTAGAATGAGCTGTAATCCTTTCAGGGAGCTGCTGTCCAGTAGTCTCATAGGATAAGCGTATTATGCTCCGAAGCCAAAAGGAGAGAGAGGTTGCCGAAGCTTTTTGGCCTCTCCTCTGTCCAGAGTAAACGACAAACAGGGCAGATGTTTGACGAAAATCTTTAGTAGCCTGTAAGTAAAACTTCAAGGCACGGACTACGTCCAGATTGTGTCCTAATCCTTCTTCAAAGAAGGAACGTCTTTTGCATAATGATGGAACAACAATCTCTTGATTGATATTCCTGTTAGAAACCACCTTAGGTAAAAACCCAGGTTTTGTACGCAGAACTACCTTGTCTGAATGAAAAATCAGATAAGGAGAATCACAATGTAAGGCAGACAACTCAGAGACTCTTCGAGCCGAGGAAATAGCCATCAAAAACAGAACTTTCCAAGATAAAAGTTTAATATCAATGGAATGAAGGGGTTCAAATGGAACTCGCTGAAGAACTTTAAGAACCAAGTTTAAGCTCCACAGGGGAGCAACAGTTTTAAACACAGGCTTAATCCTAACCAAAGCCTGACAAAATGCCTGGACGTCTGGAACTTCTGCCAGACGCTTGTGCAAAAGAATAGACAGAGCAGAGATCTGTCCTTTTAAAGAACAAGCTGATAAGCCTTTGTCCAAACCCTCTTGGAGAAAGGACAATATCCTAGGAATCTTAACCTTACTCCATGAGTAACTCTTGGATTCACACCAATAAAGATATTTACGCCATATCTTATGGTAGTAACTGGTGACAGGCTTCCGTGCCTGTATTAAGGTATCAATGACGGACTCTGAGAAGCCACGCCTTGATAGAATCAAGCGTTCAATCTCCATGCAGTCAGTCTCAGAGAAATTAGATTTGGATGATTGAAAGGACCTTGTATTAGAAGGTCCTGCCTCAGAGGCAGAGTCCATGGTGGAAGAGATGACATGTCCACTAGGTCTGCATACCAGGTCCTGCGTGGCCAAGCAGGCGCTATCAGAATCACCGATGCTCTCTCCTGTTTGATTTTGGCAATCAGTCGAGGGAGCAGAGGAAACGGTGGAAACACATAGGCCAGATTGAAGAACCAAGGAGCTGCTAGAGCATCTATCAGCGTTGCTCCCGGGTCCCTGGACCTGGATCCGTAACAAGGAAGCTTGGCGTTCTGGCGAGACGCCATGAGATCCAGTTCTGGTTTGCCCCAACGATGGACCAGTTGAGCAAACACCTCCGGATGGAGTTCCCACTCCCCCGGATGAAAAGTCTGACGACTTAGAAAATCCGCCTCCCAGTTCTCTACGCCTGGGATGTGGATCGCTGACAGGTGGCAAGAGTGAGACTCTTCCCAGCAAATTATCTTTGAGACTTCTGACATCGCTAGGGAACTCCTGGTTCCCTCTTGATGGTTGATGTACGCCACAGTCGTGATGTCAGACTGAAATCTGATGAACCTCAGTGTTGCTAACTGAGGCCAAGCTAGAAGAGCATTGAATATTGCTCTTAACTCCAGAATATTTATTGGGAGGAGTTTCTCCTCCTGAGTCCACGATCCCTGAGCCTACAGGGAGTTCCAGACTGCGCCCCAACCTAGAAGGCTGGCATCTGTTGTTACAATCGTCCAATCTGGCCTGCGAAAGGTCATACCCTGGGACAGATGGACCCGAGAAAGCCACCAGAGAAGAGAATCTCTGGTCTCTTGATTCAGATTTAGTAGAGGGGACAAATCTGAGAAATCCCCATTCCACTGACTTAGCATGCATAATTGCAGCGGTCTGAGATGCAGGCGCGCAAATGGCACTATGTCCATTGCCGCTACCATTAAGCAGATTACTTCCATGCACTGAGCCACTGACGGTCGTGGAATGGAATGAAGGACACGGCAAGCATTTAGAAGTTTTGATAACCTGGACTCAGTCAGGTAAATTTTCATCTCTACAGAATCTATAAGAGTCCCTAGGAAGGAGACTCTTGTGAGTGGTGATAGAGAACTATTTTCCACGTTCACTTTCCACCCATGTAACCTCAGAAATGCCAGAACTATCTCTGTATGAGACTTGGCAATTTGAAAGCTTGACGCCTGTATCAGGATGTCGTCTAGATACGGAGCCACCGCTATGCCTCGCGGTCTCAGAACCGCCAGAAGCCCAGAACCTTTGTAAAAATTCTAGGGGCAGTGGCCAACCCGAAGGGAAGAGCTACAAATTGGTAATGCTTGTCTAGAAAGGCAAACCTTAGGAACCGATGATCTTTGTGAATCGTTATGTGAAGGTAGGCATCCTTTAAGTCCACTGTGGTCATGTACTGACCCTCTTGGATCATGGGTAGGATGGTCCGAATAGTTTCCATTTTGAATGATGGAACTCTGAGGAATTTGTTTAAGATCTTTAGATCCAAGATTGGTCTGAAGGTTCCCTCTTTCTTGGGAACCACAAACAGATTTGAATAAAATCCCTGTCCTTGTTCCGTCCGCGGAACTGGATGGATCACTCCTATTACTAGGAGGTCTAGCACACAGCTTAGGAATGCCTCTTTCTTTATCTGGTTTGCTGATAACCTTGAAAGATGAAATCTCCCTTGTGGAGGAGAAGCTTTGAAGTCCAGAAGATATCCCTGAGATATGATCTCCAACGCCCAGGGATCCTGAACATCTCTTGCCCACGCCTGGGCGAAGAGAGAAAGTCTGCCCCCCACTAGATCCGTTTCCGGATAGGGGGCCGTTCCTTCATGCCGTCTTGAGGGCAGCAGCAGGCTTCCTGGCCTGCTTGCCCTTGTTCCAGGACTGGTTAGGTTTCCAGGCCTGTCTGGAATGAGCAACAGTTCCCTCTTGTTTTTAAGCGGAGGAAGTTGATGCTGCACCTGCCTTGAAATTTCGAAAGGCATGAAAATTAGACTGTTTGGCCTTTGATTTGGCCCTGTCCTGAGGAAGGGTATGACCCTTGCCTCCAGTAATGTCAGCAATAATTTCCTTCAAGCCAGGCCCGAATAAGGTCTGCCCCTTGAAAGGAATGTTGAGTAATTTAGACTTTGAAGTCAAGTCAGCTGACCAGGATTTAAGCCATAGCGCCCTACGCGCCTGGATGGAGAATCCGGAATTCTTAGCCGTTAGTTTAGTCAAATGAACAATGGCATCAGAAACAAATGAGTTAGCTAGCTTAAGCGTTCTAAGCTTGTCAATAATTTCATTCAATGGAGCTGTCTGGATGGCCTCTTTCAGGGCCGCAAACCAGAATGCCGCCGCAGCCGTGACAGGCGCAATGCATGCAAGGGGCTGCAAAATAAAACCTTGTTGAATAAACTTTTTCTTAAGGTAACCCTCCAATTTTTTATCCATTGGATCTGAAAAAGCACAACTGTCCTCAACCAGGATAGTGGTACGCTTTGCTAAAGTAGAAACTGCTCCCTCCACCTTAGGGACTGTCTGCCATAAGTCCCGTGTAGTGGCGTCTATTGGAAACATTTTTCTAAATATAGGAGGTGGGGAAAAAGGCACATCGGGTCTATCCCACTCCTTGCTAATAATTTCTGCAAGCCTTTTAGGTATAGGAAAAACATCAGTACACACCGGCACCGCATAGTATCTATCCATCCTACACATTTTCTCTGGAATGGCAACTGTGTTACAGTCATTCAGAGCAGCTAATACCTCCCCAAGCAATACACGGAGGTTCTCAAGCTTAAATTTAAAATTAGAAATCTCTGAATCAGGTTTCCCCGAGTCAGATGTCACCCACAGAATGAAGCTCTCCGTCCTCATGTTCTGCATACTGTGACGCAGTATCAGACATGGCTCTAACAGCATTTGCGCGCTCTGTATCTCTCCTAACCCCAGAGCTATCGCGCTTGCCTCTTAATTCAGGCAATCTAGATAATACCTCTGACAGGGTATTATTCATGATTGCAGCCATGTCCTGCAAGGTAATCGCTATGGGCGTCCCTGATGTAATTGGCGCCATATTAGCGTGCGTCCCCTGAGCAGGAGGCAAAGGGTCTGACACGTGGGGAGAGTTAGTCGGCATAACTTCCCCCTCGACAGAACCCTCTGGTGATAATTCTTTTATAGATAAAGACTGATCTTTACTGTTTAAGGGGAAATCAATATTTAGTACACATTCTCCTATGGGGCTCCACCATGGCTTTCAAACATAATGAACAAGTAGGTTCCTCTGTGTCAGACATGTTTAAACAGACTAGCAATGAGACTAGCAAGCTTGGAAAACACTTTAAAACAAGTTTACAAGCAATATAAAAAAACGTTACTGCGCCTTTAAGAAACACAAATTTTCCCAAATGTTGAAATAACAGTGAAAAAATGCAGCTACACTAACGAAATTTTTACAGTGTATGTAATAAGTTAGCAGAGCATTGCACCCACTTGCAAATGGATGATTAACACCTTAATACCAAAAACAGAATAACAAATGACAAAAACGTTTTTTAAACAGTCACAACAACTGCCACAGCTCTACTGTGGCTTTTTACCTCCCTCAATACGACTTTTGAAGCTTTTTGAGCCCTTCAGAGAAGTCCTGGATCATGCAGGAAGAAGCTAGAAGTCTGTGTCTAATTTTTACTGCGCAAAAAAGCACTAAAATAGGCCCCTCCCACTCATATTACAACAGTGGGAAGCCTCAGGGAACTGTTTCTAGGCAAAATTCAAGCCAGCCATGTGGAAAAAACTAGGCCCCAATAAGTTTTATCACCAAACATATGTAAAAAACGATTAAACATGCCAGCAAACGTTTTAAAATACACTTTTATAAGAGTATGTATCTCTATTAATAAGCCTGATACCAGTCGCTATCACTGCATTTAAGGCTTTACTTACATTACATCGGTATCAGCAGCATTTTCTAGCAAATTCCATCCCTAGAAAAATATTTTAACTGCACATACCTTATTGCAGGAAAACCTGCACGCTATTCCCCCTCTGAAGTTACCTCACTCCTCAGAATATGTGAGAACAGCAAAGGATCTTAGTTACTTCTGCTAAGATCATAGAAAACGCAGGCAGATTCTTCTTCTAAATACTGCCTGAGATAAACAGTACACTCCGGTACCATTTAAAAATAACAAACTTTTGATTGAAGAAATAAACTAAGTATAAAACACCACAGTCCTCTTACGACCTCCATCTTAGTTGAGAGTTGCAAGAGAATGACTGGGTATGACAGTGAGGGGAGGAGCTATATAGCAGCTCTGCTGTGGGTGATCCTCTTGCAACTTCCTGTTGGGAAGGAGAATATCCCACAAGTAATGGATGATCCGTGGACTGGATACACTTAACAAGAGAAAAACATAAAAGCAAAATTATCAAATTCCTTAAATGACAGTTTCAGGAATGGGAAAAAAATGCTAACAGAACAGGCCTCTAGAAACCAGAAGCAACTAAAAAATGAGACTTAAATAATGTTAAAAATCTGGCGCCAAGAATGACGCCCACATATCTAACGTCTAACAAACACGAGAGCCAAAAATGACACAACTACATGAATACATCCGGCGTCAACTACAACGCCGGAAATGACGTCATTGACAGACAAACGTCAATCTCACGCCAAAAAAGTCTTGCGCCAAAAATGACGCAATAACTTCTAGCATTTTTTGCACCCGCAAGACTAACAGCCCGCAATTTAAAGGAAAAAAGTCAATTGAAAATTTAGGTAAGAAAACTATTTAATTCATATGCATTTTCCCAAAAAAATGAAACGGACAGTCTAAATGAAGGAATACTGAATATCCTGAATCATGGCAAATAAGTTTAAACACATATATTTAGAACTTTACATATAAAGTGCCCACCATAGCTTTAAGTGTCATAAATAAAAATAAGACTTACTTACCCTAAGACACTCATCTACATATACTAGATAGCCAAACCAGTACTGAAACGAGAATCAGTAGAGGTAATGGTATATAAGAGTATATCGTCGCTCTGAAAAGGGAGGTAGGAGAAGAAATCTCTACGACCGATAACAGAGAACCTATGAAATAGATCCCCTAGAGGAAGACCATTGTATTCAAATAGGCAATACTCTCTTCACATCCCTCTGACATTCACTGCACTCTGAGAGGAAAACCGGGCTTCAGCCTGCTGCGAAGCGCATATAAACGTAGAATCTAGCACAAACTTACTTCACCACCTCCATGGGAGGCAAAGTTTGTAAAACTGAATTGTGGGTATGGTGAGGGGTGTATTTATAGGCATTTTAAGGTTTGGGAAACTTTGCCCCTCCTGGCAGGAATGTATATCCCATACGTCACTAGCTCATGGACTCTAGCTAATTACATGAAAGAAATACTTCTCTTGGGAGATCTAAAAATGTGCCAGCGCCATGGATATGGCCATGCGGAACCATGCAGTAACCTCTGGAGCAAACAAGCCACCTTCCGGCGAAGGAGTAACAGCCATAGGGACACCTGCTTGCATAGCAAAATAAGTTTCAGGGGCACGCACCTCACAGGACATGGAATCCTCTGAGTGGATGGCTCAACGCACTCTAAACTCCCTGATTCAGGGGAAGAGAGTACTCTAGAATGGCAATTGGAACATAACTTATGGGCATGGATAACCCGGGCCATTTCATATTCTTCGCAAGACGTATACTCCGAATTGGAGATAGCCATCTCTTTAAAAAAAAATAATCAGAATCCTCCATAACTTGGAGATTGCAATTATGGACAAACACTAAACTGCACCTTACACCCCCAATGGCTGGGGCACTCGCCACCTCCAGTGAACCAGACAACTAACGAACAGGCTTTCTCCATCGCCATTCGTCAGAGTACGGAAATGGAAATACGTGACCACACCCGGTCACAAGGTGCAATGTGTAAGCCAAAAAAGGCACGCTATTTTAATAGTGCCGCACAAACTGATAAGGCAATTATGTTCCGAACAGCCATGAGCCCAAGCATCACTACACATTAGCAGACAGAATCACATAACAAACATGATTTAAGTCCCCCCTGTTCAATAAACCCCCTCAGGAGATATTAACCCTTGATTCCATAAGATAAAGGAGTCCCACTGGGACCCTGACTTCCTTCTTTAACATTACATTTACATATCAAAATAAAAAGGAAACAATCTTACTGGAATCTACGCCGGTGAACAGGAACACGGCCCTTCAAGTGTGACAGATAGTAGCCTCGCTTCTGACATGGACTTGAGTGAAGAAAGGCAGGCAGCGAAACTTGTCACCGCTGATTGCCTAGGAGCGGTTAATATGAGTCGGGATGGTTTTGCAGAAAGACTCTCCCTGCATCTCCGGACTATAACCTTCATCCATGCTCTCACTGAGAGGCTGACAGGTTTACTTAAAACTCTAGTCCCATTTCGAAGAGTACTACCCTCCAAAAGAGACTACCTTGTATCTTCTGACACTTCTCTGCCAACCTCCTGTGACGAAAGGAAAAGAATGACTGGGCGATAAGGGAAGTGGGGGAGGCATTTGAGCCTTGGCTAGGGTGTCTTCGCCTCTTCCTGGTGGCCAGGTTCTGAATTCGCAAAAGTAATGAATGCAGCTGTGAACTCTTCCCGTTTAAGAAGAAAACAAATTGTTTTGCAGACAGACTAAAGGTGTATACATCATAAAATTATGTGTACAATAACCTAAACATGCAAGTCTAAAAATGGGGGGGAAGAGTTTATAATGTGTAGTTCCTTGGATTTTGCGATAAAATAATTTAAGATGGTGTTATGTTCTTGAAAGATTTTGTAGGAGGAAGCATTTTAAACTTCTGGCTTACAAACACAAATTAAGTTACATTGTGCTTATATGCACACAAACTTGTTTGTTTCATTGTCTGTGCCATTGAAAGGGTCTGCTAAAACAGCATTTTACAGAGACCAAAATGTCCCCTCAAGCTACCATATGGCCCTTTCATTTGCAAATCTTTTAAGTCACCAGACAATGGAGAAGTGAAATAAAATGAAGTATTGTACAGTTTTTTTTTCCCCTCAAATACGCATTCAGTACATAAGCATTTAGAGTTGATGATTATGTTTTACCTATCCTACTAGCTCATCTCTATCACAGATGAACTAACTGAATGTCACACAAGCATAGCTGCTGTTAAAGGGGTAGAAAGGTCAAAATTCAAATGTTTATGGGAGCATTTCAATTTGAAATGTACTTTCATTAGGAAAAATGCTTTTAGTAAAAGTTAGTTTTTCAGCGGCAGACACACACATTGTGTGAGATCCTGTGCACTAAGATGCAAGCTGAGAGCTGGAAAGGTGTGCCTTGCTTCTGTGAAGACTATGTGTGTCATATAAGCTATAGCTTACACTCTGATAAGGTGTGCCGTTTGAATACTGGTACACGACCCTCACAGCATGCATGTGTATGCCGCTGAAAAATAGTAATAATTTTTTACTATAAGCATTTTTGCTAATGGAATAATATTGCAAAAATGCTTTTATTTAAAATTTAAATACACCCAACCCATGCATATTTCGATTTTGACCTATCCCTTTAACAGATTTTTTAGAAATTGTGTGATTTCTTATTAGAATTACATAATTTAATTTGGGGGAACACTTTTTAATAGATTAGGTCACCAATCACTGGCTATGTCCTGCTCAGGGGCTGTGTGTTGCAGCAACAAGAATGACATTAGCTATGTGTATAGCTCATTTGAAGCGGTAAACACAGTTTGCAAGGGACACTAATTTATTCAAAACAAAAAAATCAGATCATTTAATTTAACTAATTTAATTTAAAGTGAGACTTAATAAATAGTAGTCTCTGAAACCTGACAGTCCCACAAGCGTTTCCATTTTAATATTACATTTAAGGCCACTGTTTGCTCATGATCCTTCTTAGAATAGCTTTTAAATTTGAACCTAGAGAAATTAATCTACTTCTCCTCTCAGTAAAGCAGTATATTTGCAAGATCACATGATGCTTACCTTCACCAATAATTACATTTATTTGAAACTCAGGCGTAGTTAAAAAGGCTGAGGAACCAGCAGCAAAAAATCTTGGACCTAGAAAATTCTTAAAAAGGGGCACACTTATGTAGAAGTATAAATAAAATAAAAACTCTAGAAGAGCTACACATTTTAGTACCAACAGCTTGAAGGAGGAATAAAACATTAAAACAAATTTCCCAGTAATGAACGGAAATACATCCTTACTGTAAAATGCATGCCTTGGCTCATTTCCCTGTGTACTGGGGGATGAACCAAAGCGCAAAGCCTAAACCCTCACCTTTTCATGTAATTACAGGCCTTCTACCCATCCTGTGACCACTGTTTAAAAGCAATAAAGAAATGAGAGCAATGCCTGATGAACGCTATTTCAGGTACAGAGAAAAATCTTTTTTTAAATGAAGCCCTCCTTATTGTAGCATTTAACCACAAACTTATACCAAAGACGTAAATACAATAGCACATAGGAAACACATTGAAACTCAACTATTATTTTCATAATCTATCGGCAGATTATTTTCTCGATCAACCAACTATTTGGTGCTGTGCACAGATCAACAAATTGCAAACAAACTAATCGATTATGAGATTCGTTGACCACTATTTTAATAATCTATTATTGACTATATTGATTAGTTGCTGCAGCTCTAAATTCATCAAGTCATGCTGAAAAAGTACAGACATCCAATTGGTACAGCTTAAAGTAACATTAAACACTAGATACATTTCATGCATATTCAGGTAATAATTGGTGCCACTATTTTGCAATATAGGTTTCACAGACATTATTTGAAAGATAGTTGTTCCACATGTGAAAAAACACGTCCGCACTGGAAGGCAGTGAAAGCGAGATTTCAACATGGTGCCACCCATAACTAGAGGAAGATGGGGGATTAACATTAATACTATGTCCATAAAAAGGAAATTTATGCTTACCTGATAAATTGATTTCTTCTAAGATACGAGTCCACAGATTCATCCTTAACTTGTGGGATATTATCCTCCTGCTAACAGGAAATGTCAAAGAGCAACAGAGCAGAGCTGTCTATATAGCTGCTCCCTTGACTACACCCCCCCCAGTCATTCGACCGAAGGTATAGGAGGAAAAAGGGGAAACTAAAAAAGGTGTAGAGGTGACTGAAGTTTTAAACAAAAAAATATAATCTGTCTTAAATTGACAAAGAGGGCCGTGGACTCATCGTATCTTAGAAGAAATCAATCAGGTAAGCATAAATTTCCTTTTCTTCTACAAGATACGACGAGTCCACAGATTCATCCTTTACTTGTGGGATACAATACCAAAGCTACAGGACACGGATGAATGGGAGGGACAAGACCAATACCTAAACAGAAGGCACCACTGCTTGAAGAACTTTTCTCCCAAAAAAAGCCTCAGAAGAAGCAAAAGTATAAAATTTGTAAAATTTGGAAAAGGTATGAAGGGAAGACCAAGTTGCAGCCTTACAAATCTGTTCAACAGAAGCATAGTTTTTAAAAGCCCATGTCTCGTATGCCAAACGGATGATGCTTTTCAGCCAAAAAGAAAGAGAGGTAGCCGTAGCTTTTTGACCTCTACGCTTTCCAGAATAGACAACAAATAGAGAAGAAGTTTGACGGAAACCCTTGGTCGCTTTCAAGTAAAACTTCAAGGCACGAACCACGTCCAAGTTATGTAACGGACGCTCCTTCTTAGAAGGATTAGGACACAGAGAAGGAACAACAATTTCCTGATTAATATTCTTATTTGAAACAACCTTAGTAAGGAATCCAGGTTTAGTGCGCAAAACCACCTTATCAGAATGTAATATAAGATAAGGCAAGATGCATTGTAACGCAGATAGCTCAGAAACTCTTCGAGCAGAAGAGATAGCAACTAAAAACAGAACTTAAGATAGAAGTTTAATATCTATGGAATGCATGGGTTCAAACGGAACCCCTTGAAGAACATTAAGAACTAAATTCAAACTCCATGGCGGAGCAACAGGTTTAAACACAGGCTTAATTCTAACCAAAGCCTGACAAAACGACTGAACGTCTGGGACATCTGCCAGACGCTTGTGTAGTAAGATTGACAAAGCAAAAATCTGACCCTTTAAGGCACTAGCCGATAACCCCTTCTCCAATCCTTCTTGGAGAAAGGACAAAATCCTAGGAATCCTGATCTTACTCCATAAGTAGTCTTTGGATTCGCACCAATAAAGATATTTTCGCCATATCTTATGGTAAATGTTCCTAGTAACAGGCTTTCGAGCCTGAATCAAGGTATCTATGACCGACTCACAGAACCCCTGCTTGGATAAAATCAAGGGTTCAATCTCCAAGCAGTCAGCCGCAGAGAAACTAGATTTGGATGCTGGAACGGACCTTGAATCAGAAGGTCCTGTCTCAGTGGCAGAGTCCATGGTGGAAGAGATGACATGTCCACTAGGTCTGCATACCAAGTCCTGCATGGCCACACAGGTGCTATCAAAATCACTGAAGCTCTCTCCTGTTTGATTCTGGCAATCAAACGAGGAAGGAGAGGAAATGGTGGAAACACAAAAGCCAGGTTGAACGACCAGGGTACTGCTAGAGCATCTATCAGTACTGCCTGAGGATCCCTTGACCCGTAACAAGGAAGTTTGGCGTTCTGACGAGATGTCATCAGATCCAATTCTGGTGTGCCCCATTGCTGAATCAATTCTGCAAACACCTCCGGATGGAGCTCCCACTCCCCCGGATGAAAAGTCTGACGACTTAGAAAAACATAATTTATGCTTACCTGATAAATTCCTTTCTTCTGTAGTGTGATCAGTCCACGGGTCATCATTACTTCTGGGATATTACTCCTCCCCAACAGGAAGTGCAAGAGGATTCACCCAGCAGAGCTGCATATAGCTCCTCCCCTCTACGTCACTCCCAGTCATTCGACCAAGGACCAACGAGAAAGGAAAAGCCAAGGGTGAAGTGGTGACTGGAGTATAAATTAAAAAATATTTACCTGCCTTAAAAACAGGGCGGGCCGTGGACTGATCACACTACAGAAGAAAGGAATTTATCAGGTAAGCATAAATTATGGTTTTCTTCTGTTAAGTGTGATCAGTCCACGGGTCATCATTACTTCTGGGATACCAATACCAAAGCAAAAGTACACGGATGACGGGAGGGATAGGCAGGCTCTTTATACAGAAGGAACCACTGCCTGAAGAACCTTTCTCCCAAAAATAGCCTCCGATGAAGCAAAAGTGTCAAATTTGTAAAATTTGGAAAAAGTATGAAGCGAAGACCAAGTTGCAGCCTTGCAAATCTGTTCAACAGAGGCCTCATTCTTGAAGGCCCAAGTGGAAGCCACAGCTCTAGTAGAATGAGCTGTAATTCTTTCAGGAGGCTGCTGTCCAGCAGTCTCATAAGCTAAACGAATTATGCTACGAAGCCAAAAAGAAAGAGAGGTAGCGGAAGCTTTTTGACCTCTCCTCTGCCCAGAGTAAATGACAAACAGAGAAGACGTTTGTCGAAATTCCTTAGTTGCCTGTAAGTAAAATTTTAGAGCACGGACTACATCCAGGTTGTGCAGTAGACGTTCCTTCTTTGAAGAAGGATTTGGGCATAAAGAAGGAACAACAATCTCTTGATTGATATTCCTGTTAGTAACTACCTTAGGTAAGAACCCAGGTTTAGTACGCAGGACTACCTTATCCGAATGAAAAATCAAATAAGGAGAATCACAATGTAAGGCTGATAATTCAGAGACTCTTCGAGCCGAGGAAATAGCCATTAAAAATAGAACTTTCCAAGATAACTTTATATCAATGGAATGAAGGGGTTCAAACGGAACGCCCTGTAAAACATTAAGAACAAGGTTTAAACTCCATGGTGGAGCAACAGCTTTAAACACAGGCTTAATCCTGGCCAAAGCCTGACAAAAAGCCTGGACGTCAGGAATTTCTGACAGACGTTTGTGTAACAGAATGGACAGAGCTGAGATCTGTCCCTTTAATGAACTAGCAGATAAACCCTTTTCTAAACCTTCTTGTAGAAAACAGAATTTATGTTTACCTGATAAATTACTTTCTCCAACGGTGTGTCCGGTCCACGGCGTCATCCTTACTTGTGGGATATTCTCTTCCCCAACAGGAAATGGCAAAGAGCCCAGCAAAGCTGGTCACATGATCCCTCCTAGGCTCCGCCTACCCCAGTCATTCGACCGACGTTAAGGAGGAATATTTGCATAGGAGAAACCATATGGTACCGTGGTGACTGTAGTTAAAGAAAATAAATTATCAGACCTGATTAAAAAAACCAGGGCGGGCCGTGGACCGGACACACCGTTGGAGAAAGTAATTTATCAGGTAAACATAAATTCTGTTTTCTCCAACATAGGTGTGTCCGGTCCACGGCGTCATCCTTACTTGTGGGAACCAATACCAAAGCTTTAGGACACGGATGAAGGGAGGGAGCAAATCAGGTCACCTAAATGGAAGGCACCACGGCTTGCAAAACCTTTCTCCCAAAAATAGCCTCAGAAGAAGCAAAAGTATCAAACTTGTAAAATTTGGTAAAAGTGTGCAGTGAAGACCAAGTCGCTGCCCTACATATCTGATCAACAGAAGCCTCGTTCTTGAAGGCCCATGTGGAAGCCACAGCCCTAGTGGAATGAGCTGTGATTCTTTCGGGAGGCTGCCGTCCGGCAGTCTCGTAAGCCAATCTGATGATGCTTTTAATCCAAAAAGAGAGAGAGGTAGAAGTTGCTTTTTGACCTCTCCTTTTACCAGAATAAACAACAAACAAGGAAGATGTTTGTCTAAAATCCTTTGTAGCATCTAAATAGAATTTTAGAGCGCGAACAACATCCAAATTGTGCAACAAACGTTCCTTCTTTGAAACTGGTTTCGGACACAGAAGGTACGATAATCTCCTGGTTAATGTTTTTGTTAGAAACAACTTTTGGAAGAAAACCAGGTTTAGTACGTAAAACCACCTTATCTGCATGGAACACCAGATAAGGAGGAGAACACTGCAGAGCAGATAATTCTGAAACTCTTCTAGCAGAAGAAATTGCAACTAAAAACAAAACTTTCCAAGATAATAACTTAATATCAACGGAATGCAAGGGTTCAAACGGAACCCCCTGAAGAACTGAAAGAACTAAATTGAGACTCCAAGGAGGAGTCAAAGGTTTGTAAACAGGCTTAATTCTAACCAGAGCCTGAACAAAGGCTTGAACATCTGGCACAGCAGCCAGTTTTTTGTGAAGTAACACCGACAAGGCAGAAATCTGTCCCTTCAGGGAACTTGCAGATAATCCTTTTTCCAATCCTTCTTGAAGGAAGGATAGAATCCTAGGAATCTTAACCTTGTCCCAAGAGAATCCTTTAGATTCACACCAACAGATATATTTTTTCCAAATTTTGTGGTAAATCTTTCTAGTTACAGGCTCTCTGGCCTGAACAAGAGTATCAATAACAGAATCTGAGAACCCTCGCTTCGATAAAATCAAGCGTTCAATCTCCAGTCAGCTGGAGTGAAACCAGATTCGGATGTTCGAACGGACCCTGAACAAGAAGGTCTCGTCTCAAAGGTAGCTTCCAAGGTGGAGCCGATGACATATTCACCAGATCTGCATACCAAGTCCTGCGTGGCCACGCAGGAGCTATCAAGATCACCGACGCCCTCTCCTGATTGATCCTGGCTACCAGCCTGGGGATGAGAGGAAACGGTGGGAACACATAAGCTAGTTTGAAGGTCCAAGGTGCTACTAGTGCATCCACTAGAGCCGCCTTGGGATCCCTGGATCTGGACCCGTAGCAAGGAACTTTGAAGTTCTGACGAGAGGCCATCAGATCCATGTCTGGAATGCCCCACAGCTGAGTGACTTGGGCAAAGATTTCCGGATGGAGTTCCCACTCCCCCGGATGCAATGTCTGACGACTCAGAAAATCCGCTTCCCAATTTTCCACTCCTGGGATGTGGATAGCAGACAGGTGGCAGGAGTGAGACTCCGCCCATAGAATGATTTTGGTCACTTCTTCCATCGCTAGGGAACTCCTTGTTCCCCCCTGATGGTAGATGTACGCAACAGTTGTCATGTTGTCTGATTGAAACCGTATGAACTTGGCCCTCGCTAGCTGAGGCCAAGCCTTGAGAGCATTGAATATCGCTCTCAGTTCCAGAATATTTATCGGTAGAAGAGATTCTTCCCGAGACCAAAGACCCTGAGCTTTCAGGGATCCCCAGACCGCGCCCCAGCCCATCAGACTGGCGTCGGTCGTGACAATGACCCACTCTGGTCTGCGGAATGTCATCCCTTGTGACAGGTTGTCCAGGGACAGCCACCAACGGAGTGAGTCTCTGGTCCTCTGATTTACTTGTATCTTCGGAGACAAGTCTGTATAGTCCCCATTCCACTGACTGAGCATGCACAGTTGTAATGGTCTTAGATGAATGCGCGCAAAAGGAACTATGTCCATTGCCGCTACCATCAACCCGATCACTTCCATGCACTGAGCTATGGAAGGAAGAGGAACGGAATGAAGTATCCGACAAGAGTCTAGAAGCTTTGTTTTTCTGGCCTCTGTCAGAAAAATCCTCATTTCTAAGGAGTCTATTATTGTTCCCAAGAAGGGAACCCTTGTTGACGGGGATAGAGAACTCTTTTCCACGTTCACTTTCCATCCGTGAGATCTGAGAAAGGCCAGGACAATGTCAGTGTGAGCCTTTGCTTGAGGAAGGGACGACGCTTGAATCAGAATGTCGTCCAAGTAAGGTACTACAGCAATGCCCCTTGGTCTTAGCACAGCTAGAAGGGACCCTAGTACCTTTGTGAAAATCCTTGGAGCAGTGGCTAATCCGAAAGGAAGCGCCACGAACTGGTAATGTTTGTCCAGGAATGCGAACCTTAGGAACCGATGATGTTCCTTGTGGATAGGAATATGTAGATACGCATCCTTTAAATCCACCGTGGTCATGAATTGACCTTCCTGGATGGAAGGAAGAATAGTTCGAATGGTTTCCATCTTGAACGATGGAACCTAGAGAAACTTGTTTAAGATCTTGAGATCTAAGATTGGTCTGAACGTTCCCTCTTTTTTGGGAACTATGAACAGATTGGAGTAGAACCCCATCCCTTGTTCTCTTAATGGAACAGGATGAATCACTCCCATTTTTAACAGGTCTTCTACACAATGTAAGAATGCCTGTCTTTTTATGTGGTCTGAAGACAACTGAGACCTGTGGAACCTCCCCCTTGGGGGAAGTCCCTTGAATTCCAGAAGATAACCTTGGGAGACTATTTCTAGCGCCCAAGGATCCAGAACATCTCTTGCCCAAGCCTGAGCGAAGAGAGAGAGTCTGCCCCCCACCAGATCCGGTCCCGGATCGGGGGCCAACATTTCATGCTGTCTTGTTAGCAGTGGCAGGTTTCTTGGCCTGCTTTCCCTTGTTCCAGCCTTGCATTGGTCTCCAAGCTGGCTTGGCTTGAGAAGTATTACCCTCTTGCTTAGAGGACGTAGCACCTTGGGCTGGTCCGTTTCTACGAAAGGGACGAAAATTAGGTTTATTTTTTGCCTTGAAAGGCCGATCCTGAGGAAGGGCGTGGCCCTTACCCCCAGTGATATCAGAGATAATCTCTTTCAAGTCAGGGCCAAACAGCGTTTTCCCCTTGAAAGGAATGTTAAGTAGCTTGTTCTTGGAAGACGCATCAGCCGACCAAGATTTCAACCAAAGCGCTCTGCGCGCCACAATAGCAAACCCAGAATTCTTAGCCGCTAACCTAGCCAATTGCAAAGTGGCGTCTAGGGTGAAAGAATTAGCCAATTTGAGAGCATTGATTCTGTCCATAATCTCCTCCAAAGGAGGAGAATCACAATCGACCGCTCTTATCAGATCATCGAACCAGAAACATGCGGCTGTAGCGACAGGGACAATGCATGAAATTGGTTGTAGAAGGTAACCTTGCTGAACAAACATTTTTTTTTTTAAGCAAACCTTCTAATTTTTTATCCATAGGATCTTTGAAAGCACAACTATCCTCTATGGGTATAGTGGTGCGTTTGTTTAAAGTGGAAACCGCTCCCTCGACCTTGGGGACTGTCTGCCATAAGTCCTTTCTGGGGTCGACCATAGGAAACAATTTTTTAAATATGGGGGGAGGGACGAAAGGAATACCGGGCCTTTCCCATTCTTTATTAACAATGTCCGCCACCCGCTTGGGTATAGGAAAAGCTTCTGGGAGCCCCGGCACCTCTAGGAACTTGTCCATTTTACAAAGTTTCTCTGGGATGACCAACTTGTCACAATCATCCAGAGTGGATAATACCTCCTTAAGCAGAATGCGGAGATGTTCCAACTTAAATTTAAATGCAATCACATCAGGTTCAGCCTGTTGAGAAATGTTCCCTGAATCAGTAATTTCTCCCTCAGACAAAACCTCCCTGGCCCCATCAGACTGGGTTAGGGGCCCTTCAGAAATATTATTATCAGCGTCGTCATGCTCTTCCGTATCTAAAACAGAGCAGCCGCGCTTACGCTGATAAGTGTTCATTTTGGCTAAAATGTTTTTGACAGAATTATCCATTACAGCCGTTAATTGTTGCATAGTAAGGAGTATTGGCGCGCTAGATGTACTAGGGGCCTCCTGAGTGGGCAAGACTCGTGTAGACGAAGGAGGGAATGATGCAGTACCATGCTTACTCCCCTCACTTGAGGAATCATCTTGGGCATCATTGTCATTATCACATAAATCACATTTATTTAAATGAATGGGAATTCTGGCTTCCCCACATTCAGAACACAGTCTATCTGGTAGTTCAGACATGTTAAACAGGCATAAACTTGATAACAAAGTACAAAAAACGTTTTAAAATAAAACCGTTACTGTCACTTTAAATTTTAAACTGAACACACTTTATTACTGCAATTGCGAAAAAACATGAAGGAATTGTTCAAAATTCACCAAATTTTCACCACAGTGTCTTAAAGCCTTAAAAGTATTGCACACCAAATTTGGAAGCTTTAACCCTTAAAATAACGGAACCGGAGCCGTTTTGAACTTTAACCCCTTTACAGTCCCTGGTATCTGCTTTGCTGAGACCCAACCAAGCCCAAAGGGGAATACGATACCAAATGACGCCTTCAGAAAGTCTTTTCTAAGTATCAGAGCTCCTCTCACATGCGACTGCATGCCATGCCTCTCAAAAACAAGTGCGCAACACCGGCGCGAAAATGAGGCTCTGCTTATGCTTTGGGAAAGCCCCTAAAGAATAAGGTGTCTAAACCAGTGCCTGCCGATATTATTATATCAAAATACCCAGATAAAATGATTCCTCAAGGCTAAATATGTGTTAATAATGAATCGATTTAGCCCAAAAAAAGTCTACAGTTTTAATAAGCCCTTGTGAAGCCCTTATTTACGATCGTAATAAACATGGCTTACCGGATCCCATAGGGAAAATGACAGCTTCCAGCATTACATCGTCTTGTTAGAATGTGTCATACCTCAAGCAGCAAGAGACTGCACACTGTTCCCCCAACTGAAGTTAATTGCTCTCAACAGTCCTGTGTGGAACAGCCATGGATTTTAGTGACGGTTGCTAAAATCATTTTCCTCATACAAACAGAAATCTTCATCTCTTTTCTGTTTCTGAGTAAATAGTACATACCAGCACTATTTCAAAATAACAAACTCTTGATTGAATAATAAAAACTACAGTTAAACACTAAAAAACTCTAAGCCATCTCCGTGGAGATGTTGCCTGTACAACGGCAAAGAGAATGACTGGGGTAGGCGGAGCCTAGGAGGGATCATGTGACCAGCTTTGCTGGGCTCTTTGCCATTTCCTGTTGGGGAAGAGAATATCCCACAAGTAAGGATGACGCCGTGGACCGGACACACCTATGTTGGAGAAAAGACAATATCCTAGGAATCCTAACCTTACTCCAAGAGTAACCTTTGGATTCACACCAATATAGGTATTTACGCCATATCTTATGGTAAATCTTTCTGGTAACAGGTTTCCTAGCCTGTATTAAGGTATCAATAACTGACTCAGAAAACCCACGTCTTGATAAAATCAAGCGTTCAATTTCCAAGCAGTCAGCTTCAGAGAAGTTAGATTTTGATGTTTGAAGGGACCCTGTATCAGAAGGTCCTGTTTCAGAGGTAGAGACCAAGGTGGACAGGATGACATGTCCACCAGGTCTGCATACCAAGTCCTGCGTGGCCACGCAGGTGCTATTAGAATCACTGATGCTCTCTCTTGTTTGATTCTGGCAATCAATCGAGGAAGTAACGGGAAGGGTGGAAACACGTAAGCCATCCTGAAGTCCCAAGGTGCTGTCAGAGCATCTATCAGGACTGCTCCTGGATCCCTGGATCTGGACCCGTAACGAGGAAGCTTGGCGTTCTGTCGCGACGCCATGAGATCTATCTCTGGTTTGCCCCAACGTCGAAGTATTTGGGCAAAGACCTCCGGATGAAGTTCCCACTCCCCCGGATGAAAAGTCTGACGACTTAAGAAATCCGCCTCCCAGTTCTCCACTCCTGGGATGTGGATTGCTGACAGGTGGCAAGAGTGAGACTCTGCCCAGCGAATTATCTTTGATACTTCCATCATAGCTAGGGAGCTTCTTGTCCCTCCCTGATGGTTGATGTAAGCTACAGTCGTGATGTTGTCCGACTGAAACCTGATGAACCCCCGAGTTGTCAACTGGGGCCAAGCCAGGAGGGCATTGAGAACTGCTCTCAATTCCAGAATGTTTATTGGCAGGAGACTCTCCTCCTGACTCCATTGTCCCTGAGCCTTCAGAGAATTCCAGACGGCACCCCAACCTAGAAGGCTGGCGTCTGTTGTTACAATTGTCCAGTCTGGTCTGCTGAATGGCATCCCCCTGGACAGATGTGGCCGAGAAAGCCACCATAGAAGAGAATTTCTGGTCTCTTGATCCAGATTCAGAGAAGGGGATAAGTCTGAGTAATCCCCATTCCACTGACTTAGCATGCACAGTTGCAGTGGTCTGAGGTGTAAGCGTGCAAAGGGTACTATGTCCATTGCCGCTACCATTAAGCCGATTACCTCCATGCATTGAGCCACTGACGGGTGTTGAATGGAATGAAGGGTGCGGCAAGCACTTTGAAGTCTTGTTAGCCTGTCCTCTGTCAGGTAAATCTTCATTTCTACAGAATCTATAAGAGTCCCCAGGAAGGGAACTCTTGTGAGTGGAACGAGTGAACTTTTCTTTTCGTTCACCTTCCATCCATGTGACCTTAGAAATGCCAGCACTAACTCTGTATGAGACTTGGCAGTTTGAAAGCTTGAAGCTTGTATCAGAATGTCGTCTAGGTATGGAGCTACCGAGATTCCCCGCGGTCTTAGTACCGCCAGAAGAGCACCCAGAACCTTTGTGAAGATTCTTGGAGCTGTAGCCAATCCGAATGGAAGAGCCACAAACTGGAAATGCCTGTCTAGGAAGGCAAACCTTAGGTACCGATAATGATCTTTGTGAATCGGTATGTGAAGGTAAGCATCTTTTAAATCTACAGTGGTCATGTACTGACCCTCTTGGATCATAGGTAAAATTGTCCGAATAGTCTCCATCTTGAACGATGGAACTCTTAGGAATTTGTTTAGGATCTTTAAGTCCAGGATTGGTCTGAAAGTTCCCTCTTTTTTGGGAACCACAAACAGATTTGAGTAAAACCCCTGTCCCTGTTCCGATCGTGGAACTGGATGGATTACTCCCATTAACAAGAGCTCTTGTACGCAGCGTAGAAACGCCTCTTTCTTTGTCTGGATTGTTGACAATCTTGACAGATGAAATCTCTCTCTTGGAGGAGAGTATTTGAAGTCCAGAAGGTATCCCTGAGATTATCTCTAGCGCCCAGGGATCCTGAACATCTCTTGCCCAAGCCTGGGCGAAGAGAGAAAGTCTGCCCCCCACTAGATCCGATCCCGGATCGGGGGCCCTCAATTCATGCTGTTTTAGGGGCAGCAGCAGGTTTCCTAGTCTGCTTGCCCTTGTTCCAGGACTGGTTAGGTTTCCAGCCTTGTCTGTAGCGAGCAACAGCTCCTTCCTGTTTTGGTGCAAAGGAAGTTGATGCTGCTCCTGCTTTGAAATTACGAAAGGAACGAAAATTAGACTGTCTAGTCTTGGCTTTCTCCTGAGGCAGGGCATGGCCTTTACCTCCTGTAATGTCAGCGATAATCTCTTTCAACCCGGGCCCGAATAAGGTCTGCCCTTTGAAAGGTATATTAAGCAATTTAGACTTAGAAGTAACATCAGCTGACCAGGATTTTAGCCACAGCGCCCTGCGTGCCTGAATGGCGAATCCTGAATTCTTCGCCGTAAGTTTAGTAAGATGTACTACGGCCTCCGAAATGAATGAATTAGCTAGTTTAAGGACTCTAAGCCTGTCCGTAATGTCGTCCAGAGTAGCTGAACCAATGTTCTCTTCCAGAGACTCAATCCAGAATGCCGCTGCAGCCGTGATCGGCGCAATGCATGCAAGGGGTTGCAATATAAAACCTTGTTGAACAAACATTTTCTTAAGGTAACCCTCTAATTTTTTATCCATTGGATCTGAAAAAGCACAGCTATCCTCCACCGGGATAGTGGTACGCTTAGCTAAGGTAGAAACTGCTCCTTCCACCTTAGGGACCGTTTGCCATAAGTCCCTTGTGGTGGCGTCTATTGGAAACATTTTTCTAAATATCGGAGGGGGTGAGAACGGCACACCGGGTCTATCCCACTCCTTAGTAACAATTTCAGTAAGTCTCTTAGGTATAGGAAAAACCTCAGTATTCGTCGGTACCGCAAAATATTTATCCAACCTACACATTTTCTCTGGTATTGCAACTGTGTTACAATCATTCAGAGCCGCTAACACCTCCCCTAGTAATACACGGAGGTTTTCCAGTTTAAATTTAAAATTTGAAATATCTGAATCCAGTCTGTTTGGATCAGAACCGTCACCCACAGAATGAAGCTCTCCGTCCTCATGTTCTGCCACCTGTGACGCAGTGTCTGACATGGCCCTAATATTATCAGCGCACTCTGTTCTCACCCCAGAGTGATCACGCTTACCTCTTAGCTCTGGTAATTTAGCCAAAACCTCAGTCATAACAGTAGCCATATCCTGTAATGTGATTTGTAATGGCCGCCCAGATGTACTCGGCGCTACAATATCACGCACCTCCCTCTGAGCGGGAGATGTAGGTACTGACACGTGAGGCGAGTTAGTCGGCATAACTCTCCCCTCGTTGTTTGGTGAAATTTGTTCAATTTGTACAGATTGACTTTTATTTAAAGTAGCATCAATACAGTTAGTACATAAATTTCTATTGGGCTCCACTTTGGCATTGCAACAAATGACACAGGTATCATCCTCTGAATCAGACATGTTTAACACACTAGCAAATAAACTTGTAACTTGGAAATACAATTCAATTAGAATAATATTAAAACGTACTGTGCCTTTAAGAAGCACAGAAGATCTATGACAGTTGAAAATTAATAAATTGAAACAGTTATAGCCTCAATCCTTGTAAATAACACAACTTTAGCAAAGGTTTAATCCCATTAGCAAAGATAACAAATTCTGAAAGCAGGAAACAAATTACAGAATAAACGTTTTTTATCTCAGTCAAACTATAATTCTCACAGCTCTGCTGAGAGAAATTACCTCCCTCAAAATAAGTTTTGAAGACCCCTGAGCTCTGTAGAGATGAACCGGATCATGCAGGGAATACAATGAGTTGCTGACTGAAATATTTGATGCGTAGTAGTGAGGGAGAACAGAAACTGTCAGAAAACAGATTAAGCAACTGCCAAGTGGAAAAATAGTGCCCAAACATTTATTCACTCAGTACCTCAGTAAATGAAAACTATTTTACATTCCAGCAAAAACGTTAAACATAATCTCTAGTTATTAAACAGCTTTATGTATTTCTTACAGTGTAATTCTAGTGAAGTACCATTCCCCAGAATACTGAAGTGTAAAGTATACATACATGACATTATATCGGTATGGCAGGATTTTCTCATCAATTCCATTGTCAGAAAATAAAAACTGCTACATACCTCTATGCAGATTCATCTGCCCGCTGTCCCCTGATCTGAAGTTTACCTCTCCTCAGATGGCCGAGAAACAGCAATATGATCTTAACTACTCCGGCTAAAATCATAACAAAAACTCTGGTAGATTCTTCTTCAAACTCTGCCAGAGAGATAATAACACACTCCGGTGCTATTTTAAAATAACAAACTTTTGATTGAAGATATAAAACTAAGTATAATCACCATAGTCCTCTCACACATCCTATCTAGTCGTTGGGTGCAAGAGAATGACTGGGAGTGACGTAGAGGGGAGGAGCTATATGCAGCTCTGCTGGGTGAATCCTCTTGCACTTCCTGTTGGGGAGGAGTAATATCCCAGAAGTAATGATGACCCGTGGACTGATCACACTTAACAGAAGAAATCTGCTTCCCAGTTCTCCACTCCTGGGATATAGATTGCCGATAGATGGCAAGAGTGAGTCTCTGCCCATCAAATTATTTTGGTAACCTCTATCATCGCTAGAGAACTCTTTGTTCCACCCCTGATGATTGATATATGCTACAGTCGTGATATTGTCCGACTGGAATCTTATGAATCTGGCCGAAGCCAGCTGAGGCCACGCCTGAAACGCATTGAATATCGTTTTCAGTTCTAGAATATTTATCGGGAGGAGAGCCTCCTCCTGGGTCCACAAACCCTGTGCTTTCAGGGAATTCTAGACTGCACCCCAGCACAATAGGCTGGCGTCCGTCGTCACTATGACCCACGCTGGCCTGTGGAAACATTCCCTGGGACAGATGATCCTGTGACAACCACCAAAGAAGAGAGTCTCTGGTTTATTGATCCAGATTTATCTGAGGAGATAAATTTGCATAATCCCCATTCCACTGTTCGAGCATGCATAGTTGCAGTGGTCTGAGATGCAAGCGAGCAAACGGAACTACGTCCGTTGCCGCTACCATTAGTCCGATTATCTCCATACACTGAGCCACTGACGGCCGAGAAATGGAAGTGGTTAAAATCTTTGATTTCCTGACCTCCGTCAGAATTTTTTTTATGTCCACCGAATCTATCAGAGTTCCCAGGAATGGAACTCTTGTGAGAGGGATAAGTGAACTTTTTTACGTTCACCTTCCACTCATGAGATCTTAGAAAAGCCAACACGATGTCAGTGTGAGATTTGGCTAGTTGGTAAGTTGACACCTGAATTAAGATATCGTCCAGATAAGGCGCCACTGCTATACCCCGCGGCCTTAGAACCGCCAGAAGGGACCCTAGCACCTTTGTGAAAATTCTGGGAGCTGTGGCCAACCCGAAGGGAAGAGCCACAAACTGGTAATGCTTGTCCAGAAAGGCGACCCTGAGGAACTGGTGATGGTCTTTGTGGGTAGGGATGTGTAGATACGCATCCTTTAAGTCCACGGTGGTCATATATTGACCCTCCTAGATCATTGGCAAAATAGTCCGAATGGTCTCCATCTTCAAGGATGGGACTCTGAGGAATTGGTTTAGGATCTTGAGATCTAAAAATTGGTCTTAAAGTTCCCTCTTTTTTGGGAACCACAAACAGATTGGAGTAGAACCCCTGCCCCTGTTCACGGAACTGGGCAGATAACTCCCATGGTATATAGGTCTTCTACACAGCATAAGAACGCCTCTCTTTTTGTCTGGTTTAAAGACAATTGAGAAAGATGGAATCTCCCCCTTGGAGGAGAATCTTTGAAATCTAGAAGATACCCGTGGGTTACGATTTCTAAAGCCCAGGAGTCCTGAACATCTCTTGCCCAAGCCTGAGCAAAGAGAGAAAGTCTACCCCCTACTAGATCCGGACCCGGATCGGGGGCTACCCCTTCATGCTGTCTTGGTGGCAGCAGCGGGCTTCTTGGCATGTTTACCCTTGTTCCAAGTCTGGTTAGGTCTCCAGACTGACTTGGATTGAGCAAAATTCCCCTCTTCCTTTGCAGCAGGGGAAGAGGTAGAGGGACCACCTTTGAAGTTTCGAAAGGAACGAAAATTATTTTTTTTTGGTCCTCATCTTATTTATCTCATCCTGAGGAAGGGCATGGCCTTTCCCTCCAGTGATGTCTGAAATGATCTCTTTCAGTTCAGGCCCGAATAAGGTCTTACCCTAGAAAGGGATGGCTAAAAGCTTAGATTTTGATGACACATCAGCAGACCAGGACTTAAGCCATAACGCGCTAAAATTGCAAAACCTGAATTCTTTGCCGCTAATTTAGCCAGTTGAAAAGCGGCATCTGTAATGAAAGAATAAGCTAGCTTGAGAGCCCAAATTCTATCCAGAATATCATCTAATGGGGTCTCAACCTGAAGAGCCTCCTCCAGAGCCTCGAACCAAAAAGCAGCTGCAGTAGTTACAGGAATAATGCACACTATAGGTTGGAGAAGAAAACCCTGATGAACAAATATTTTCTTCGGGAGACCCTATCATTTTTTTTCCATAGGATCTTTGAAAGCACAACTGTCCTCAATAGGTATAGTTGTACGCTTAGCCAGGGTAGATATTGCTCCCTCCACCTTAGGGACTGTCTACCACCAGTCCCGCATGGTGTCTGATATGGGAAACATTTTCTTAAAAGTAGGAGGGGGAGCAAACTGAATACCTTGTCTATCCCACTGCTTAGTAAAAATGTCCGAAATCCTCTTAGGGATAGGAAAAACATCAGTGTAGGCAGGAACCTCTAGAAATCTGTCCGTTTTACACAATTTCTCTGTAACTACAATAGGGTCACAATCATCCAGAGTCGCTAAAACCTCCCTGAGCAATAAGCGGATGTGTTCTAGTTCAAATTTAAAAGCCGTCATATCTGAATCTGTCTGAGGGAACATATTTCCTGTATCAGAAATCTCTCCTTCAGACAACAAATCCCTCACCCCCAACTCAGAACATTGTGAGGATACATCGGATATGGCTAATAAAGCGTCAGAGGGCTCAGCATTTGTTCTCACAGAGGACCTACTGCGCTTCGCCTGCAACCCAGGCAGCTTAGATAAAAACTCAGTTAGGGTAGTATTCATAACTGCGGCCATATTTTGCAGGGTGAAAGAATTAGACGCACTAGAAGTACTTGGCGTCACATGTGCGGGCATTAATGGTTGTGACACTTGGGGAGAATTAAATGGCATAACCGGATTCCCTTCTGACTGAGAATCATCCTACAACATACTTTTTCATGTAATTAGCAAGAGTCCATGAGCTAGTGACGTATGGGATATACATTCCTACCAGGAGGGGCAAAGTTTCCCAAACCTCAAAATGCCTATAAATACACCCCTCACCACACCCACAAATCAGTTTTACAAACTTTGCCTCCTATGGAGGTGGTGAAGTAAGTTTGTGCTAGATTCTACGTTGATATGCGCTCCGCAGCAGGTTGGAGCCCGGTTTTCCTCTCAGCGTGCAGTGAATGTCAGAGGGATGTGAGGAGAGTATTGCCTATTTTGAATGCAGTGATCTCCTTCTACGGGGTCTATTTCATAGGTTCTCTGTTATCGGTCGTAGAGATTCATCTCTTACCTCCCTTTTCAGATCGACGATATACTCATATATATACCATTACCTCTGCTGATTTTCGTTTCAGTACTGGTTTGGCTTTCTACAACATGTAGATGAGTGTCCTGGGGTAAGTAAGTCTTATTTTCTGTGACACTCTAAGCTATGGTTGGGCACTTTTTTATAAAGTTCTAAATATATGTATTCAAACATTTATTTGCATTGACTCAGGATGTTCAACATTCCTTATTTCAGACAGTCAGTTTCATTATTTGGGATAATGCATATGAATAAATCAATTTTTTTCTTACCTTAAAATTTGATTATTTTTTTTCCCTGTGGGCTGTTAGGCTCGCGGGGGCTGAAAATGCTTCATTTTATTGCGTCATTCTTGGCGCAGACTATTTTGGCGCAAAAAATATTTTTTCTGTTTCCGGCGTCATAAGTGTCGTCGGAAGTTGCGTCATTTTTTGACGTTCTTTTGCGCCAAAAGTGTCGGCGTTCCGGATGTGGCGTCATTTTTGGCGCCAAAAGCATTTAGGTGCCAAATAATGTGGGCGTCATTATTGGCGCTAAAAAAATATGGGCGTCACTATTGTCTCCACATTATTTAAGTCTCCATTTTTATTGCTTCTGGTTGCTAGAAGCTTGTTCACTGGCATTTTTTCCCATTCCTGAAACTGTCATTTAAGGAATTTGATCAATTTTGCTTTATATGTTGTTTTTTCTATTACATATTGCAAGATTTCCCACGTTGAAACTTAGGCAGAAGATACTTCTGGAAAATCGCTGCCTGGTGCTGGAGCTACCAAAGCTAAGTGTATCTGCTGTAAACTTATGGTATCTGTTCCTCCAGCTGTTGTTTGTACTGTTTGTCATGACAAACTTGTTAATGCAGATAATATTTCCTTTAGTACTGTTACATTACCTTTTGCTGTTCCGTCAACATCTAATACTCAGAGTGTTCCTGTTAACATAAGAGATTTTGTTTCTAAATCCATTAAGAAGGCTATGTCTGTTATTCCTCCTTCTAGTAAACGTAAAAAGTCTTTTAAAACTTCTCATTTTTCAGATGAATTTTTAAATGAACATCATTCTGATTCTGATAATGGTTCTTCTGGTTCAGAGGATTCTGTCTCAGAGGTTGATGATGATAAATCTACATATTTATTTAAAATGGAATTTATTAGTTCTTTACTTAAAGAAGTCCTAATTGCATTAGAAATTGAGGATTCTGGTCTTCTTGATACTAAATCTAAACGTTTAGATAAGGTTTTTAAATCTCCTGCAAAGAGAAAGCGTACTACTATTCCTACGGCAGATGGTATTTCCTTTAATGATCCTTTAGATAGGAAAATTGAATCCTTTCTAAGAAAAGCTTACTTGTGTTCAGGTAATCTTCTTAGACCTGCTATATCTTTAGCGGATGTTGCTGCAGCTTCAACTTTTTGGTTAGAAGCTTTAGCGCAACAAGTAACAGATCATAATACTCATAGCATTATTCTTCTTCTTCTTCAACATGCTAATAATTTTATTTGTGATGCCATCTTTGATATCATTAGAGTTGATGTCAGGTATATGTCTCTAGCTATTTTAGCTAGAAGAGCTTTATGGCTTAAAACTTGGAATGCTGATATGTCTTCTAAGTCTACTCTGCTTTCCCTTTCTTTCCAGGGTAATAAATTGTTTGGTTCTCAGTTGGATTCTATTATCTCAACTGTTACTGGAGGGAATAGATTTTTTATCCTGTGGTAAAAAAGTTCCTAAGGTAAATTTAGGTCTAATAATCATTTTCGTTCCTTTCGTCACAACAAGGAACAAAAACCTGATCCTTCATCCTCAGGAGCGGTATCAGTTTGGAAACCATCTCCAGTCTGGAATAAATCCAAGCCTTTTAGAAAATCAAAGCCAGCTCCCAAGTCCACATGAAGGTGCGGCCCTCATTCCAGCTCAGCTGGTAGGGGGCAGATTACGTTTTTTCAAAGAAATTTGGATCAATTCCGTTCTCAATCTTTGGATTCAGAACATTGTTTCAGAAGGGTACAGAATTGGCTTCAAGATAAGGCCTCCTGCAAAGAGATTTTCTCTTTCCCGTGTCCCAGTAAACCCAGCTAAGGCTCAAGCATTTCTGAAATGTGTTTCAGATCTAGAGTTGGCTGGAGTAATTATGCCAGTTCCGGTTCTGGAACAGGGACTGGGGTTTTATTCAAATCTCTTCATTGTACCAAAGAAGGAGAATTCCTTCAGACCAGTTCTGGATCTAAAAATATTGAATCGTTATGTAAGGATACCAACATTCAAAATGGTAACTATAAGGACTATCCTGCCTTTTGTTCAGCAAGGGCATTATATGTCTACAATAGATTTACAGGATGCATATCTGCATATTCCGATTCATCCAGATCACTATCAGTTTCTGAGATTCTCTTTCCTAGACAAGCATTACCAGTTTGTGGCTCTGCCGTTTGGCCTAGCTACAGCTCCAAGAATTTTTACAAAGGTTCTCGGTGCCCTTCTGTCTGTAATCAGAGAACAGGGTATTGTGGTATTTCCTTATTTGGATGATATCTTGGTACTTGCTCAGTCTTCACATTTAGCAGAATCTCATACGAATCGACTTGTGTTGTTTCTTCAACATCATGGTTGGAGGATCAATTTACCAAAAAGTTCATTGATTCCTCAGACACAGGTAACCTTTGTAGGTTTCCAGATAGATTCAGTGTCCATGACTATCTTTGACAGACAAGAGACGTCTAAAATTGATATCAGCTTGTCGAAACCTTCAGTCACAATCATTCCCTTCGGTAGCCTTATGCATGGAAATTCTAGGTCTTATGACTGCTGCATCGGACGCGATCCCCTTTGCTCGTTTTCACATGCGACCTCTTCAGCTCTGTATGCTGAACCAGTGGTGCAGGGATTACACAAAGATATCTCAATTATTATCTTTAAAACCGATTGTACGACACTCTCTGACGTGGTGGACAGATCACCATCGTTTAGTTCAAGGGGCTTCTTTTGTTCTTCCGACCTGGACTGTAATTTCAACAGAAGCAAGCCTTACAGGTTGGGGAGCTGTGTGGGGGTCTCTAACAGCACAAGGGGTTTGGGAATCTCAGGAGGTGAGATTACCGATCAATATTTTAGAACTCCGTGCAATTTTCAGAGCTCTTCAGTCATGGCCTCTTCTAAAGAGAGAGTCGTTCATTTGTTTTCAGACAGACAATGTCACAACTGTGGCATACATCAATCATCAAGAAGGGACTCACAGTCCTCTGGCTATGAAAGAAGTATCTCGAATTCTGGTATGGGCGGAATCCAGCTCCTGTCTAGTTTCTGCGGTTCATATCCCAGGTATAGACAATTGGGAAGCGGATTATCTCAGTCGCCAAACGTTACATCCGGGCGAATGGTCTCTTCACCCAGAGGTATTTCTTCAGATTGTTCAAAGGTGGGGACTTCCAGAAATAGATCTGATGGCCTCTCATCTAAACAAGAAACTTCCCAGGTATCTGTCCAGATCCAGGGATCCTCAAGCGGAAGCAGTGGATGCATTGTCACTTCCTTGGAAGTATCATCCTGCCTATATCTTTCCGCCTCTAGTTCTTCTTCCAAGAGTAATCTCCAAGATTCTGAAGGAAGGTTTTGGTATGCGGATCTTGTCCGGATGGCCTCTTGCCAACCGTGGACTCTTCCGTTAAGGCCAGACCTTCTGTCGCAAGGTCCTTTTTTCCATCAGGATCTCAAATCCTTAAATTTAAAGGTATGGAAATTGAACGCTTGATTCTTAGTCAAAGAGGTTTCTCTGACTCTGTGATTAATACTATGTTACAGGCTCGTAAATCTGTATCTAGGGAGATATATTAGAGAGTCTGGTAGACTTATATTTCTTGGTGTCTTTCTCATCATTTTTCCTGGCATTCTTTTAGAATTCCGAGAATATTACAGTTTCTTCAGGATGGTTTGGATAAAGGTTTGTCTGCAAGTTCCTTGAAAGGACAAATCTTCTCTTTCTGTTCTTTTTCACAGAAAGATTGCTAATCTTCCTGATATTCATTGTTTTGTACAAGCTTTGGTTCGTATAAAACCTGTCATTAAGTCAATTTCTCCTCCTTGGAGTTTGAATTTGGTTCTGGGGGCTCTTCAAGCTCCTCCGTTTGAACCTATGCATTCATTGGACATTAAATTACTTTCTTAGAAAGTTTTGTTCCTTTTGGCCATCTCTTCTGCCAGAAGAGTTTCTGAATTATCTGCTCTTTCTTGTGAGTCTCCTTTTCTGATTTTTCACCAGGATAAGGCGGTGTTGCGAACTTCTTTTAAATTTTTACCTAAGGTTGTGAATTCCAACAACATTAGTAGAGAAATTGTGGTTCCTTCATTATGTCCTAATCCTAAGAATTCTAAGGAGAAATCATTGCATTCTTTGGATGTAGTTAGAGCTTTGAAATATTATGTTGAAGCTACTAAGAATTTCCGAAAGACTTCTAGTCTATTTGTTATCTTTTCCGGTTCTAGGAAAGGTCAGACGGCCTCTGCCATTTCTTTGGCATCTTGGTTGAAATCTTTAATTCATCATGCTTATGTCGAGTCGGGTAGAACTCCGCCTCAAAGGATTACAGCTCATTCTACTAGGTCAGTTTCTACTTCCTGGGCGTTTAGGAATGAAGCTTCGGTTGATCAGATTTGCAAAGCAGCAACTTGGTCTTCTTTGCATACTTTTACTAAATTCTACCATTTTGATGTGTTTTCTTCTTCTGAAGCTGTCTTTGGTAGAAAAAGTACTTCAGGCAGCTGTTTCAGTTTGAATCTTCTGCTTATATTTTCAGTTTTTTTCTTTATAAGATTTAAACTTTATTTTTGGGTGTGGATTTTTTTCAGCGGAATTGGCTGTCTTTATTTTATCCCTCCCTCTCTAGTGACTCTTGCGTGGAAGATCCACATCTTGGGTAGTAATTATCCCATACGTCACTAGCTCATGGACTCTTGCTAATTACATGAAAGAAAACATAATTTATGTAAGAACTTACCTGATAAATTCATTTCTTTCATATTAGCAAGAGTCCATGAGGCCCACCCTTTTTTTGTGGTGGTTATGATTTTTTTGTATAAAGCACAATTATTCCAATTCCTTATATTTATGCTTCGCACTTTTGTCTTATCACCCCACTTCTTGGCTATGCGTTAAACTGATTTGTGGGTGTGGTGAGGGGTGTATTTATAGGCATTTTGAGGTTTGGGAAACTTTGCCCCTCCTGGTAGGAATGTATATCCCATACGTCACTAGCTCATGGACTCTTGCTAATATGAAAGAAATGAATTTATCAGGTAAGTTCTTACATAAATTATGTTTTTAGTAGCAAAAATATGTTCTTTGCAATTTATTGACCTTTCAGTGCATGAGGGACACATTCTAAGTGGGGGTTACACAATGGCTTCTAAACATATTGAACAATGACTTTCCTCAATGTCAGACATCTTGAACAGGCTAGTAATGACTACAAACAAGCATGAAAACACTTTATTTAATGAAAAAAATAATCTTAAAAAAAAGGTACTGCGCCTTTAAGAGAAAAAAAAAGCATACACGTTCTGCAAAACTGCTTTAAAATGCACCAAATTTTCCATTTTTTATAGCAGACTCAATATGTGTAGTTGAGTTTGCCCCACAAGGAAATTTAACATTTAACCCTTTAATGTGCAAACCAGATTGAAATAAGTCCTAAATCCGGAAAAAAACACCACCAGCACCTTGCCACAGCCCTGCTGTGGCCCTACCTGCCCTCAGGGATGGTAAATATGGGGTTAAAGCTTCGATTTGGCCCAAAACATCTACAAGGGCCCTCAGGAGTTGGAGCTTGCTGAGAGAAATCTGTGCATCTGAGGCGCGAAAAACATAATTTATGTAAGAACTTACCTGATAAATTCATTTCTTTCATATTAGCAAGAGTCCATGAGCTAGTGACGTATGGGATATACATTCCTACCAGGAGGGGCAAAGTTTCCCAAACCTCAAAATGTCTACAAATACACCCCTCACCACACCCACAATTCAGTTTAACGAATAGCCAAGAAGTGGGTGATAAGAAAGGAGCGAAAGCATCAAAATAAGGAATTGGAATAATTGTGCTTTATACAAAAAAAATCATAACCACCACAAAAAAAGGGTGGGCCTCATGGACTCTTGCTAATATGAAAGAAATGAATTTATCAGGTAAGTTCTTACATAAATTATGTTTTCTTTCATGTAATTAGCAAGAGTCCATGAGCTAGTGACGTATGGGATAATAAATACCCAAGATGTGGAACTTCCACGCAAGTCACTAGAGAGGGAGGGATAAAATAAAGACAGCCAATTCCGCTGAAAAATAATAATAATCCACAACCCAAAACAAAAGTTTTAATCTCAATAATGAAAAAAAACTGAAATTATAAGCAGAAGAATCAAACTGAAACAGCTGCCTGAAGTACTTTTCTACCAAAACCGCTTCAGAAGAAGAAAACACATCAAAATGGTAGAATTTAGTAAAAGTATGAAAAGAAGACCAAGTTGCTGCTTTGCAAATCTGATCAACAGAAGCTTCATTCCTAAATGCCCAGGAAGTAGAAACTGACCTAGTAGAATGAGCCGTAATTCTTTGAGGCGGGGATTTACCCGACTCTACATAAGCATGATGAATCAAAGACTTTAACCAAGACGCCAAAGAAATGGCGGAGGCCTTCTGACCTTTTCTGGACCCAGAAAAGATAACAAATAGACTAGAAGTCTTTCTAAAATCTTTAGTAGCTTCAACATAATATTTCAAAGCTCTCACTACATCCAAAGAATGTAAAGATCTCTCCTTTGAATTCTTAGGATTAGGACACAATGAAGGAACCACAATTTCTCTACTAATGTTAGAATTCACAACCTTAGGTAAAAATTTAAATGAAGTCCGCAACACTGCCTTATCCTGATGAAAAATAAGAAAAGGAGATTCACAAGAAAGAGCAGATAACTCCGAAACTCTTCTAGCAGAAGAGATGGCCAAAAGGAACAGAACTTTCCAAGAAAGTAATTTAATGTCCAGAGAATGCATAGGTTCAAACGGAGGAGCTTGTAAAGCCCTCAGAACCAAATTAAGACTCCAAAGAGGAGAGATTGACTTAATGACAGGTTTGATACGAACCAAAGCCTGTACAAAACAATGAATATCAGGAAGATTAGCAATCTTTCTGTGAAAAAGAACAGAAAGAGCAGAGATTTGTCCTTTCAAAGAACTTGCAGACAAACCTTTATCCAAACCATCCTGAAGAAACTGTAAAATTCTAGGAATTCTGAAAGAATGCCAGGAGAATTTATGAGAAGAACACCAAGAAATGTAAGTCTTCCAGACTCGATAATAAATCTTCCTAGACACAGATTTACGAGCCTGTAACATAGTATTAATTACTGAGTCAGAGAAACCTCTATGATTAAGAATCAAGCGTTCAATTTCCATACCTTCAAATTTAATGATTTGAGATCCTGATGGAAAAAAGGGCCTTGACATAGGTCTGGTCTTAATGGAAGAGTCCAAGGTTGGCAACTGGCCGTCCAAAAGAGATCCGCATACCAAAACCTGTGAGGCCATGCTGGAGCCACCAGCAGCACAAACGAACGTTTCATTAGAATTTTGGAAATCACCTTTGGAAGAAGAACTAGAGGCGGAAAGATATAGGCAGGATGATAATTCCAAGGAAGTGATAATGCATCCACTGCCTCCGCCTGAGGGTCCCTGGATCTGGACAGATACCTGGGAAGTTTCTTGTTTAGATGAGAGGCCATCAGATCTATTTCTGGAAGTCCCCAGATTTGAACAATCTGAAGAAATACCTCTGGGTTAAGGGACCATTCGCCCGGATGTAACGTCTGGCGACTGAGATAATCCGCTTCCCAATTGTCTACACCTGGGATGTGAACCGCAGAGATTGGACAGGAGCTGGATTCCGCCCATACAAGTATCCGAGATACTTCTTTCATAGCTTGAGGACTGTGAGTCCCACCTTGATGATTGACATATGCCACGGTTGTGACATTGTCTGTCTGAAAACAAATAAACGATTCTCTCTTCAGAAGAGGCCAAAACTGAAGAGCTCTGAAAATCGCACGGAGTTCCAAAATGTTGATTGGTAATCTCGCCTCCTGAGATTCCCAAACCCCCTGCGCTGTCAGAGATCCCCATACAGCTCCCCAACCTGACAGACTCGCATCTGTTGAGATCACAGTCCAGGTTGGACGAACAAAAGAAGCCCCTTGGACTAAACGATGGTGATCTATCCACCACGTCAGAGAGTGTCGTACATTGGGATTTAAGGAAATTAATTGTGATATCTTTGTATAATCCCTGCACCACTGGTTCAGCATACAAAGCTGAAGAGGTCGCATGTGAAAACGAGCAAAAGGGATCGCGTCCGATGCAGCAGTCATGAGACCTAGAATTTCCATGCACAAAGCTACCGAAGGGAATGATTGAGACTAAAGGTTTTGACAGGCTGAAACCAATTTCAGACGTCTCTTTTCTGTTAGAGACAAGGTCATGGACACTGAATCTATTTGAAAACCCAAAAAGGTTACCTTTGTCTGAGGAATCAACGAACTCTTTGGTAAATTGATCCTCCAACCATGTTTTTGAAGAAACACCACAAGTTGATTCGTGTGAGATTCTGCAGAATGTAAAGACTATCGTCCAAATAAGGAAATACCGCAATACCCTGTTCTCTGATTACAGAGAGAAGGGCACTGAGAACCTTTGAAAAGATCCTTGGAGCTGTTGCTAGGCCAAAACGGAAGGGCCACAAACTAGTAATGCTTGTCTAGAAAAGAGAATCTCAGAAACTGAAAGTGATCTGGATGAATCGGAATATGAAGATATGCATCCTGTAAATCTATTGTGGACATATATTGCCCTTGCTGAACAAAAGGCAGAATAGTCCTTATAGTTACCATTTTGAATGTTGGTATTCTTACATAACGATACAATATCTTTAGATCCAGAACTGGTCTGAAGGAATTCTCCTTTGGTACAATGAATAGATTTGAGTAAAAGCCCCAGACCCTGTTCCAGAACTGGAACAATTACTCCAGCCAACTCTAGATCTGAAACACATTTTAGAAATGCCTGAGCCTTCACTGGGTTTAATAAAATGCAAGAGAGAAAAATCTCCTCGCAGGCGGCCTTACCTTGAAACCTATTCTGTACCCTTGTGAAACAATGTTCTGAATCCAAAGACTGTGAATCGAATTGATCCAAATGTCTTTGAAAAATCGTAACCTGCCCCCTACCAGCTGTGTTGGAATGAGGGCCGCATCTTCATGTGGACTTGGGAGCTGGTTTTGACTTTCTAAAAGGCTTGGTTTTATTCCAGATTGGAGAAGGTTTCCGGACAGAAACCGTTCCTTTAGGGGAAGGGTCAGGCTTCTGTTCCTTATTCTGACGAAAGGAACGAAAACGATTAGCAGCCCTGTATTTACCTTTAGATTTTTTGTCCTGAGGCAAAAAAGTTCCTTTCCCCCCAGTAACAGTTGAAATAATAGAATCCAACTGGGAACCAAATAATTTATTACCTTGGAAAGAAAGAGAAAGCAAAGTTGACTTAGAAGACATATCTGCATTCCAAGTTTTAAGCCATAAAGCTCTTCTAGCTAAAATAGCTAAAGACATATACCTGACATCAACTCTAATGATATCAAAGATGGCATCACAAATAAAGTTATTAGCATGTTGAAGAAGTTTAACAAAACTATGAGTATTATGGTCTGATACTTGTTGTGCTAAAGCCTCCAACCAAAAAGTGGAAGCGGCAGCAACATCAGCCAAAGAAATAGCAGGCCTAAGAAGATTACCTGAACATAAACAAGCTTTCCTTAGAAAGGATTCAATCTTCCTATCTAAAGGATCCTTAAAGGAAGTACTATCTGCCGTAGGAATAGTAGTACGTTTAGTAAGAGTAGAGATAGCCCCATCAAATTTAGGTATTTTGTCCCAAAACTCTAATCTGTCAGATGGCACAGGATACAATTTCTTAAACCTTTGAGAAGGAGTAAATTAAGAACCCATATTATTCCATTCCCTAGAAATTACTTCAGAAATAGCATCAGGGACAGGAAAAACTTCTGGAATAACCATAGGAGGTTTAAAAACCGAATTTAAACGCTTAGTAGATTTAGTATCAAGAGGACTAGATTCCTCCATCTCTAAAGCGATTAAAACTTCTTTAAGTAAAGAGCGAATAAATTCCATCTTAAATAAATATGAAGATTTATCAGTGTCAATATCTGAGACAGAATCCTCTGAACCAGAAAAATCCTCATCAGAAACAGACAAATCAGAATGATGACGGTCATTTAAAATTTCATCTGAAAAATGTGAAGTTTTAAAAGACCTTTTACGTTTACTGGAAGGAGGAATAACAGACATAGCCTTCCTAATAGATTTAGAAACAAATTCTGTTATATTAACAGGAACATCCTGAGTATTAGATGTTGAGGGAACAGCAACAGGTAATGGTATATTACTAATGGAAATACTATCTGCATTAGCAAGATTATCATGACATTCATCACAAACTACAGCCGGAGGAACAGTTACCACAAGTTTCCAACAAATGCACTTAACTTTGGTAGAAGCAGCATCTTTCCAGAAGTAGATTCTGATCCAGGGTCAATCTGAGACATCTTGCAATATGTAATAGAAAAAACAACATATAAAGCAAAATTATCAAATTTCTTAAATGACAGTTTCAGGAATGGGAAAGAATGCCAATGAATAAGCCTCTAGCAACCAGAAGCAATGAAAAAACAGAATTTATGTTTACCTGATAAATTACTTTCTCCAACGGTGTGTCCGGTCCACGGCGTCATCCTTACTTGTGGGATATTCTCTTCCCCAACAGGAAATGGCAAAGAGCCCAGCAAAGCTGGTCACATGATCCCTCCTAGGCTCCGCCTACCCCAGTCATTCGACCGACGTTAAGGAGGAATATTTGCATAGGAGAAATCATATGTTACCGTGGTGACTGTAGTTAAAGAAAATAAATTATCAGACCTGATTAAAAAAACCAGGGCGGGCCGTGGACCGGACACACCGTTGGAGAAAGTAATTTATCAGGTAAACATAAATTCTGTTTTCTCCAACATAGGTGTGTCCGGTCCACGGCGTCATCCTTACTTGTGGGAACCAATACCAAAGCTTTAGGACACGGATGAAGGGAGGGAGCAAATCAGGTCACCTAAATGGAAGGCACCACGGCTTGCAAAACCTTTCTCCCAAAAATAGCCTCAGAAGAAGCAAAAGTATCAAATTTGTAAAATTTAGAAAAAGTGTGCAGTGAAGACCAAGTCGCTGCCTTACATATCTGATCAACAGAAGCCTCGTTCTTGAAGGCCCATGTGGAAGCCACAGCCCTAGTGGAGTGAGCTGTGATTCTTTCAGGAGGCTGCCGTCCGGCAGTCTCATAAGCCAATCGGATAATGCTTTTAATCCAGAAGGAGAGAGAGGTAGAAGTTGCTTTTTGACCTCTCCGTTTACCAGAATAAACAACAAACAAAGACAAAGTTTGTCTGAAATCCTTAGTAGCTGCTAAGTAAAATTTGAGAGCACGAACTACATCCAAGTTGTGCAACAAACGTTCCTTCTTTGAAACTGGATTAGGACACAAAGAAGGCACAACTATCTCCTGGTTAATGTTTTTGTTAGAAACAACTTTTGGAAGAAAACCAGGTTTAGTACGCAAAACCACCTTATCTGCATGGAACACCAGATAAGGAGAAGAACACTGCAGAGCAGATAATTCTGAAACTCTTCTAGCAGAAGAAATTGCAACCAAAAACAAAACTTTCCAAGATAATAACTTAATATCAACGGAATGTAAGGGTTCAAACGGAACCCCCTGAAGAACTGAAAGAACTAGGTTGAGACTCCAAGGAGGAGTCAAAATTTTGTAAACAGGCTTGATTCTAACCAGAGCCTGAACAAAGGCTAGAACATCTGGCACAGCTGCCAGCTTTTTGTGAAGTAACACAGACAAGGCAGAAATCTGTCCCATCAAGGAACTTGCAGATAATCCTTTTTCCAATCCTTCTCGAAGGAAGGATAGACTCTTAGGAATCTTAACCTTGTCCCAAGGGAATCCTGCAGATTCACACCAACAGATATACCAAATTATGTGGTAATTTTTCTGGTTACAGGCTTTCAGGCCTGAACAAGAGTATTAATAACAGAATCTGAGAACCCTCGCTTTGATAAGATCAAGCGTTCAATCTCCAAGCAGTCAGCTGGAGTGGGTCGAACGGACCTAGAACAAGAAGGTCTCGTCTCAAAGGTAGCTTCCATGGTGGAGCCGATGACATATTCACCAGATCTGCATACCAAGTCCTGCGTGGCCACGCAGGAGCTATCAAAATCACAGACGCCCTCTCCTGATTGATCCTGGCTACCAGCCTGGGGATGAGAGGAAACGGCGGGAACACATAAGCTAGTTTGAAGGTCCAAGGTGCTACTAGTGCATCCACTAGAGCCGCCTTGGGATCCCTGGATCTGTACCCGTAGTAAGGAACTCTGAAGTTCTGACGAGAGGCCATCAGATCCATGTCTGGAATGCCCCACGGTTGAGTGACTTGGGCAAAGATTTCCGGATGGAGTTCCCACTCCCCCGGATGCAATGTCTGACGACTCAGAAAATCCACTTCCCAATTTTCCACTCCTGGGATGTGGATAGCAGACAGGTGGCAGGAGTGAGACTCCGCCCATCGAATGATTTTGGTCACTTCTTCCATCGCTAGGGAACTCCTTGTTCCCCCCTGATGGTTGATGTATGAACTTGGCCCTCGCTAGCTGAGGCCAAGCTTTGAGAGCATTGAATATCGCTCTCAGTTCCAGAATATTTATCGGTAGAAGAGATTCTACCCGAGACCAAAGACCCTGAGCTTTCAGGGATCCCCAGACCGCGCCCCAGCCCATCAGACTGGCGTCGGTCGTGACAATGACCCACTCTGGTCTGCGGAAGGTCATCCCTTGTGACAGGTTGTCCAGGGACAGCCACCAACGGAATGAGTCTCTGGTCCTCTGATTTACTTGTATCTTCGGAGACAAGTCTGAATAGTCCCCATTCCACTGACTGAGCATGAACAGTTGTAATGGTCTTAGATGAATGCGCACAAAAGGAACTATGTCCATTGCCGCTACCGTCAAACCTATCACTTCCATGCACTGCGCTATGGAAGGAAGAGGAACGGAATGAAGTATCCGACAAGAGTCTAGAAGTTTTGTTTTTCTGGCTTCTGTCAGAAAAATCCTCATTTCTAAGGAGTCTATTATAGTTCCCAAGAAGGGAACCCTCGTTGACGGAGATAGAGAACTCTTTTCCACGTTCACTTTCCATCCGTGAGATCTGAGAAAGGCCAGGACAATGTCCGTGTGAGCCTTTACTTGAGGAAGGGACGACGCTCGAATCAGAATGTCGTCCAAGTAAGGTACTACAGCAATGCCCCTTGGTCTTAGCACCGCCAGAAGGGACCCTAGTACCTATGAGAAAATCCTAGGAGCAGTGGCTAATCCGAAAGAAAACGCCACGAACTGGAAATGCTTGTCCAGGAATGCAAACCTTAGGAACCGATGATGTTCCTTGTGGATAGGAATATGTAGATACGCATCCTTGAAATCCACCTTGGTCATGAATTGACCTTCCTGGATGGAAGGAAGAAGTGTTCGAATGGTTTCCATCTTGAACGATGGAACCTTGAGAAACTTGTTCAAGATCTTGAGATCTAAGATTGGTCAGAACGTTCCCTCTTTTTTGGGAACTATGAACAGATTGGAGTAGAACCCCATCCCTTGTTCTCCTAATGGAACAGGATGAATCACTCCCATTTTTAGCAGGTCTTCTACCCAATGTAAGAATGCCTGTCTTCTTATGTGGTCTGAAGACAACTGAGACCTGTGGAACCTCCCCCTTGGAGGAAGCCCCTTGAACTCCAGAGAATAACCTTGGGAGACTATTTCTAGCGCCCAAGGATCCAGAACATCTCTTGCCCCAGCCTGAGCGAAGAGAGAGAGTCTGCCCCCCACCAGATCCGGTCCCGGATCGGGGGCCCGCATTTCATGCTGTCTTGGTAGCAGTGGCAGGTTTCCTGGCCTGCTTTCCTTTGTTCCAGCCTTGCATAAGTCTCCAGGCTGGATTGGCTTGAGAAGTATTACCTTCCTGCTTAGAGGACGTAGCCCTTGGGGCTGATCCGTTTCTGCGAAAGGGACGAAACTTAGGTTTATTTTTGGTCTTGAAAAGACCTATCCTGAGGAAGGGCGTGGCCCTTGCCCCCAGTGATATCAGAGATAATCTCTTTCAAGTCAGGGCCAAAGAGTGTTTTTCCCCTTGAAAGGAATGTCAAGCAATTTGTTCTTGGAAGACGCATCCGCTGCCCAAGATTTTAACCAAAGCGCTCTGCGCCACAATAGCAAACCCAGAATTTTTTCGCCGCTAACCTAGCCAATTGCAAGGTGGCGTCTAGGGTGAAAGAATTAGCCAATTTAAGAGCACGAATTCTGTCCATAATCTCCTCATAAGAAGAAGAATTACTAATAATCGCCTTTCCTAGCTCATCAAACTAGAAACACGCGGCTGCAGTGACAGGGACAATGCATGCAATTGGTTGTAGAAGGGAACCTTGCTGAACAAACATCTTTAGCAGACCTTCTAATTTTTTATCCATAGGATCTTGGAAAGCACAACTATCTTCTATGGGTATAGTGGCGCGCTTGTGTAGAGTAGAAACCGCCCCCTCGACCTTGGGGACTGTCTGCCATCAGTCCTTTCTGGGGTCGACTATAGGAAAACAATTTTATAAATATGGGGGGAGGTACTAAAGGTATACCGGGCCTGTCCCATTCTTTACTAACAATGTACGCCACCCGCTTGGATATAGGAAAAGCTTCGGGGGGCCCCGGGGCCTCTAAGAACTTTTCCATTTTACATAGTGGTTCTGGAATGACCAGATAATCACAATCATCCAAATTGGATAACACCTCCTTAAGCAGAGCGCGGAGATGTTCCAACTTAAATTTAAAAGTAATCACATCAGGTTCAGCTTGTTGAGAAATGTTTCCTGAATCTGAAATTTCTCCCTCAGACAAAACCTCCCTGGCCCCCTCAGACTGGTGTAGGGGCCCTTCAGGAACCATATCATCAGCGTTCTCATGCTCTACAGAATTTTCTAAAACAGAGCAGTCGCGCTTTCGCTGATAAGTGGGCATATTGGCTAAAATGTTTTTGATAGAATTATCCATTACAGCCGTTAAATGTTGCATAGTAAGGAGTATTGGCGCACTAGATGTACTAGGGGCCTCCTGTATGGGCAAGACTGGTGTAGACGAAGGAGGGGATGATGCAGTACCATGCTTACTCCCCTCACTTGAGGAATCATCTTGGGCATCATTTTTACTAAATTTTTTAATGACATAAAATACATATAGTTAAATGAGAAGGAACCTTGGTTTCCCCACAGTCAGAACACAATCTATCTGGTAGTTCAGACATGTTAAACAGGCATAAACTTGATAACAAAGCACAAAAAACGTTTTAAAATAAAACCGTTACTGTCACTTTAAATTTTAAACTAAACACACTTTATTACTGCAATTGCGAAAAAGTATGAAGGAATTGTTCAAAATTCACCAAAATTTCACCACAGTGTCTTAAAGCCTTAAAAGTATTGCACACCAAATTTGGAAGCTTTAACCCTTAAAATAACGGAACCGGAGCCGTTTTTATATTTAACCCCTTTACAGTCCCTGGAATCTGCTTTGCTGAGACCCAACCAAGCCCAAAGGGGAATACGATACCAAATGATGCCTTCAGAAAGACTTTTCTATGTAACAGAGCTCCACACACATGCAGCTGCATGCCATGCTGTCCTCAAAAACAAGTGCGCCATACCGGCGCGAAAATGAGGCTCTGACTATGATTAGGGAAAGCCCCTAAAGAATAAGGTGTCAAAAACAGTGCCTGCCGATATAATCATATCAAAATACCCAGAATAAATGATTCCTCGAGGCTAAATATGTGTTAATAATGAATCGATTTAGCCCAGAAAAAGTCTACAGTCTTAATAAGCCCTTGTGAAGCCCTTATTTACTATCTTAATAAACATGGCTTACCGGATCCCATAGGGAAAATGACAGCTTCCAGCATTACATCGTCTTGTTAGAATGTGTCATACCTCAAGCAGTAAGAGACTGCACACTGTTCCCCCAACTGAAGTTAATTGCTCTCAACAGTCCTGTGTGGAACAGCCATGGATTTTAGTTACGGTGCTAAAATCATTTTCCTCATACAAACAGAAATCTTCATCTCTTTTCTGTTTCTGAGTAAATAGTACATACCAGCACTATTTCAAAATAACAAACTCTTGATTGAATAATAAAAACTACAGTTAAACACTAAAAAAACTCTAAGCCATCTCCGTGGAGATGTTGCCTGTACAACGGCAAAGAGAATGACTGGGGTAGGCGGAGCCTAGGAGGGATCATGTGACCAGCTTTGCTGGGCTCTTTGCCATTTCCTGTTGGGGAAGAGAATATCCCACAAGTAAGGATGACGCCGTGGACCGGACACACCTATGTTGGAGAAAGTGAGACTAAAATAATGTGAAAAAAAGGTGGAGACAAAAATGACGCCCACATTTTTTAGCGGCAAAAAAGACGGCCACATTATTGGCGCCTTAAATTTTTTGGCGCCAAGAATGACGCCACATCCGGTAACGCCAACATTTTTGGCGCAAAACGTCAAAAAAAATGACGCAATCACGAACAACTTCCGGCGTCAAGTATAACGCCGGAAATTACAAAAAAAGTCTGCGCCAAGAATGACGCAATAAATTGAAGCATTTTCAGCCCCCTGCGAGCCTAACAGCCCACAGGGAAAAAAAGTCAATTTGAAAACAATTTTTAAGTTAAGAAAAAATTGAATATTCATATGCATTAACCCAAATAATGAAACTGACTTGTCTGAAATAAGGAATATTGATCATCCTGAATCAAGGCAAATCTAAGTTTAAAGACATATATTTAGAACTTTATATAAAAGTGCCCAACCATAGCTTAGAGTGTCACAAAAAATAAGAGACTTACTTACCCCAGGACACTCATCTACATATAGTAGATAGCCAAACCAGTACTGAAACGAGAATCAGTAGAGGTAATGGTATATAAGAGTATATCGTCTATCTGAAAAGGGAGGTAAGAGATGAATCTCTACGACCGATAACAGAGAACTTATGAAATAGATCCCGTAGAAGGAGACCATTGAATTCAAATAGGCAATACTCTCTTCACATCCCTCTGACATTCACTGCACACTGAGAGGAAAACCGGGCTCCAGCCTGCTGCGAAGCGCATATCAACGTAGAATCTAGCACAAACTTACTTCACCACCTCCACGGGAGGCAAAGTTTGTAAAACTGAATTGTGGGTGTGGTGAGGGGTGTATTTGTAGGCATTTTGAGGTTTGGGAAACTTTGCCCCTCCTGGTAGGAATGTATATCCCATACGTCAATAGCTCATGGACTCTTGCTAATTACATGAAAGAAATAGGCCCCGCCCATCTCACTCAATGTCTCTACAGCCTCAAAGAACCGCACCAGAGCAGTTTTAAACTAGCCGTGTGGGTTGTGAGAACCAAAAATAAGCCAAGTGTACCCTCAATAAAGTTTGCCCACAAAACGTTAACAGCACTCCCAGTTCATAAAAACGTTTGCCCACAAACATTCAAAACTCAGTGTCAACCATTTTTTAACTAGCCCCTTATGCAAGCTTAGTAATGCCTTTCAATAGCTTAGGATTACTGCTTACCCTTACCCTCATGGGGATACTGTCAGCCTTTCTGAAATAGTCTCTCCAGAAAAAAATGACTGAACATACCTCACTGCTATAAAGCATGAAAACGTTCCTCACACTGAAGTTTCATGTACCCCTCAGCCTCTGTGGGAACAGCACTGGATCTTAGTTACAAATGCTAAGATCTTCATCCATCTGCTGCCTGAGAGTAAATAGTACACACCGGTACCATTTAAAAACAAAAAACTCTTGCTTCAAGAAATTAAAAACTAATATTTTATCACCTCTTTCACTTTACCCTTCCTAGTACTTAGAGTAGGCTAAGAGAATGACTGGGGGGTGGATCTAAGAGAGGAGCTATATAGATGGCTCTGCTGTGGTGCTCTTTGCCACTTCCTGTTAGCAGGAGGATAATATCCCACAAGTAAAGGATGCATCCGTGGACTTGTCGTACCATATAGAAGAAATAATTAAGATATAATCAAATACATTGCAAATAAGTTTCATTATTCATAAGAAAGGGTTCCCTTTACGTTACATCTATCAGCATCCATAAAAAACAAAAATACCTTTTTGAGGTGCTCATATCCATTGGTTCATCTCCTGTCTGTAACTCCACTTTAATAGTTGCTTTTACTTCCCCACCCTTCAAAAGACCAGGAACTTTGCTAACTCCATGTTCAGCCCTCATCAGAAGATCAGTGTCTGATTTTATATCCAAAAGTCCTTTCTCCAGTTTGATCTTTTTACTATCAAAGTCATTCGGGATCACCTCTCTCTCTAGAGCCCTCTTCTGACTCCGTGTCCGACAAGTTTCATCCGCCATGGCGTTGTTCTGTCAGAGAGAGAGGCATTTAGTGTGTTAAAAATCAAATAAAATATTCACACACACACAAAAAAAAAAAAAACACACCAACTTAAAAGGCAACATACAATAGCCTACACACAATCTGACAAAATTAGAGCCCTGACTAGGGAGCCACTAGAGTCTTGGTGCTATTTTGCAGAGTACAAGTTCAGTTTACAATTCAGGAAACAGGATCACTACTCCAAAATTGAGTGACAGAGATTCACAATTTCATTGAGATGTGATGTAAGTCAACCCGGAATAAGACACAGTTGTAAAAATATTCAAACCTGAAGTCATAGGAAGCAATTGGTTAAAACATTAACAACTAGATGCCAAATCCCCATAAAGACTAAAAATTTAAACCACGTACACAGGTGTCAGGTTTAGAAACAACTAAGTGGCAAACATTAAAGGGGTATGAAACTATCATGATTTAGATAGAGCATGCAATTTTAAGCAACGTTCTCATTTTCCAATGTTATCAATTTTTCTTCGCTCTCTTGGTATCTTATTTGAAAAGCAGGAATGTAATGTTAGGAGCTGGCCCATTCTTGGTTCAGCACCTGAGTAGCGTTTGCGGATTGGTGGGTAATTGTAGCCACCCATCAACATGCACTTCCCAGGGTGCTGAACCAAAAATGGGCCTGCTATTCCTGCTTTTCAAATAAAGATACCAAGAGATAAAAGAAAATTAGAATGCTGCTTAAAATTGCATGCTCTATCTGAATCATGAAAGAAATTGGGTTTAAAATAAGCTCTGGTCATGCCTTTGGTGCTATTCAACACAAACTGATGGCCCCCAAAGAAATAATAAATTATTAAAATTATTATTTTTATTTTTTTATTATTATTTTTATTATTATTCGCTCAGGAATGTTTTCCATTCCTTGCACATGTGAGGTTAAAATAATATAATGGATGGGTATTCAACAAGGCTTATGCATCCCACTTACAAAGGCATCATGTTAAGCAATTAACTGTAAAACAACTGCTCATTCCTATAGTCTATAAGCCAGCTTTGTGCATTAGCAGGGGTTGCATGTGAGGTCATGAATATTATCCAACAGGTAACTCAGTATAGTAGATGGTGATTTCCCCTTACCTCCAAATATGCTCATAAAATAGAAAGAAAGAAAAAAAATGTATACGATAAAATATAAAGCACACTAAAGAACCATACATAATCCTACCATCTCAGAAGAACATCTAACTCTCCTCAACACACCCATCTCAGAGACAGAAATAGTAAAGACCATAAATACTCTGCCCCTTGACAAAACCCCTGGTCCGGATGGACTACCAGGAGAGTTTTACAAACTAGTGAAGGAAGAGGTGGAGGTAACACTTACCACTCTCTACAATAAAATCATGAAAGGTGTGGAAAAGATCTCTACCCGCTTCACAGAAGCTAACATCTGTGTAATTCCCAAGGAAGGAAGAGACAAATTACTCACCCAATCCTACCGCCCAATATCCCTGTTAAACCAGGACTACAAACTGCTAACCAAGATCCTGGCGGATAGACTCGCAATAACCCTACCCACACTGATACACCGAGACCAGACGGGATTTGTGAAGGGTAGATCCTCGGTATTAAACATTCGCAAGCTCCAATTTATACTGACACACTTCTGGAATCAGGCTGGCGAAGGAGGGAACTCAGACATAGATGCCTGCGCCCTACTTATAGACGCGGAGAAGGCCTTTGACATGGTCCTTTGGGACCATCTTTTTAACACCTTAGATAAATTCGGTATCAAGGGCCCTTTCGCATCCACAATCAAATCCCTATACGCGAGTCCACACGCCTCAGTTTTGATTAATGGCATTCCCTCACCCCCATTCCAATTGGGCAGGGGTACAAGACAGGGCTGCCCGCTGTCACCCCTCCTCTTTGACATTGCCATCGAACCCCTGGCTATCAAGATTAGAGCAGAGTCAGAAGGACTGTGGGTGGGTAAAGTCCAGTGCCATCTGTCCCTCTTTGCAGACGACATGATTCTGTACTTACAAAACCCAAAAACAAACATCCCACACGTCATGCAAATCATACTCCAGTTTAGTCAGATCTCAGGCTACAAGATAAACGCGGACAAGTCAGAGTTAGTCTGGCTACTCCCAAGAGCACCCTGCGCTACCCTACCATACAACTTCAAACAAGTTACCCACTCTTTCAAATACCTGGGAGTCAAGTTATCCCATAACCCCGGAGAGTGGTACCACCTAAATTACCGTCCCCTGATAAAAGACCTCCAAGAGACATTGCTCAGATGGAGTAACCTCCCGGTAGCATTACCGGGTAGGATAGCCCTCGTCAAAATGATCATATTCCCGAAACTCTTGTACTTATTTCAGATGATACCTCATTACATCCAGAAAGTGGATACACAAACACTAAATAAAGCGATGCTCGCTTTTATATGGGCAGGGAAAAAGCATAAAATAAACTCGTCTAGACTGACGGCGGAGATCAATTCAGGAGGCTTAGCTGTCCCCAACCTCGAGGCATACTGTGAGGCAGCCCAGGTCAAATATGTACTGGACTGGTTGACAGAAAAAGGACACTTCACATTGCCAGATCTTGAAAAGCAGGCTACGGCTCCATGGTCCCTACAGGCGCTCCCACATATGGCACCGTCAAGCACACTCAAGCTAACTAGAAATTACCCACTAATATCTCAGCCCCTCTCTACTTGGTGGAGACTATGCAAGAGATCCCGATTTGACCCTACCTATACAAAATACCTCCCTCTGAGAGGTAACCCAGGATTTCCCGCAGGGATTGATTCCCCAGTGTTTTCCACATGGGAGACTAGGGGGTTGACTGCTGTGTCCCAACTGATAAATGGGTTGGACATGAAGGTCAAGCCCTTTCAAGAACTACAAACCCAATTCAATCTACCCCGCACACACCATTTCGCATACCTACAAGCAAGACACTACATCCAAGACTTACTAGGACACATAGAACTTACTGACCAAAACTCTGACGTCAACAGACTGCTACATATGACAATGCAAGGTAACACGTCTATCTCCCCAACTTACAGACTGCATATGAAACAGACGAATGTAGCCACGATCACGCATATCAGTGACACATGGACACGCACCCTAAACACTGAAATCACACCAGACGTAATACAGCGCAGCATACAAAATACAAGAGGAGCAACTTTATCAGCAACTACTAGAGAATCACATAACAGACTGTTGCAAGCAGCATACATACCACCTAAGACATTCAAAAAATGGAGGCCAGAAACAGAAGGTCACTGTAAGAAATGCAAAGCAGCAGATGCGGACCTGCCCCACTTGCTGTGGCTATGCCCTAGGATACGGAAATTTTGGAGCATGACAGCATATTGGATAAAATCCACGTTCCACACTGAACTGACAATATCCCCCAGACTGATAGTGTTCCTAGAGATCCCGACTTCTACACCTAACGCCCTTAAAAAAATGATCACTATCATCATCTTACAAGCTAGGAAACTTATATTCAAAAATTGGTTGAGCCCGAGGTCACCCACACTATCACAACTCAAAACAAACATCCAGACACAGCTTACATATGAAGCGGCAGATGCCCTGAGAGATGTACAACTGAGAACCAGACCCTTTCTGAAAAAATGGGAGCCCTACATACACACTCTACATACCACTGTGCAAACACAGCTTTTATTCCCCCTTAGAAACACTGAGATCCTCTTAGAACAACACCTGAGAGGTAAATGGGGTTTTCTGTATGAAGAGAAACATGAAACATGAAAGATGAGTTAGTAGACATCTGCCTACACAATGCAAAGTCTGTCTTTCTGCTACTGCCCAGGGGAGAACAAAAGACCTAACTATGGGAGACGGTCAAGATCCAAACAGATCAGTGCGGAGAGAAGATCAGATTCAACTCTGATTGTTACCGTTATGATGATTATTATTTGTATCAAGTTAGTATTGAACGCTGTACTGTTGGGAGGAGTTGGGGGGGGAATGAGGGAGGGATGGGAGGAAACTGAGAGAAGAAAAAGGAAAAGAGGGATTTATCATGGACTATTGCTGCAAAAAGAACAACTCTTGGGACACAGTTCGTAGAACTTCCTTTTTGCCTTAAGAGAAAAACTTGGAAACACCTGCTGAGAGACTGTATGTAATATTACCACTCGTAACAAGATAGACCTAGTTTTGCAGTGTAAACACTTAATTGTAACATGTTTTTTGTTTGCCATTGATCTGTGACCCATGAGAGAGACATCTCCACATGGTAACCCTTGTTATGATAAATAAAAGTTTTAAAAAAAAAAAGCACACTAAAGAAAGGGACGGGCAACAAGCAAGTCAAATTGCATTGCTGGAAACACAAACATATGCACTTGATTCAGTGGTTTAGTCTTAAATCCTGCTTTAGGGTCACTAACCTCCTAATATTTCCAACCTAAGTAACAGTCCTAACTGCCTCTAATCTGCACATCACCTACAACATGCACCCTCCAATTAAGGATTTACAGTGCAGATTACTGGGTTACTGGTGGGTTAGTCTAACTTGAATTAGAAATATACACACTATTCAAAATCTAAAAATAGATGGCAAAAAAAAAAAATTTTTGAGACTACTAAAAAACAACTTAATGCCATAACAAAAAAAGCAACAAATTATGCATACCAGATAATTTCCTTTCCTTCTATACAGGGAGAGTCCACAGCTGCATTCCTTACTTGTGGGAAATACTGAACCAACTTTCCAATTTACTTCTATTTAATTTGCTTCCTTCTCCTGTTATCTTTTGCGGTAAGGTTTATCTAGGTAAGTTCATGAGCAGCAAATAACCTAGGTTCTAGCTGCTGATTGGTGGCTGTATATATACACATACACATACACATACACATACACATACACATACACACACATATACATATACACACACACAATTCAAAAATAGTCAGGCACTTTTCCGGTGTTAAATCCAAAGTTTTCCTTTTATTGTTACGTTTCGGGGTATTTAGCCCCTTCCTCAGACAGAAAAATACATATAGAAACTACATCAAACTTACCCTCCTATATACCCCAACAAGTGCAAATGATTGAACACCGGTGTGTCGGATCGGGGTACAGAGGATACCACCCACATTGTGTTTTTGCCTCTGCATATAACAATACTGTATGTTTAAAGTGCATGCGTTTTGTACAGTCATTGACATTTGCAGTTAATAACATCTATCTCTGAATGACATCTAATTGGTTGCCAGCCACCAATATGAGATTGATTGAATAATCACTTACAGAGTATATGTTTTCAATGATTACAATTAGACTTGTGCATTTCTCATTTGCTTTGATCCAGGTGTCTTGCCGTAATTGGCCATTTGCACATGCGCAATATCGCAAATGGGACGCCGATCCGACACACCTGTCTTCAATCATTTGCACTTGGGGTATATAGGAGGGTAAGTTTGATGTGCATTGTATATGCATTTTTCTGTCTGAGGAATTGGCTAAATACCCGAAACGTCACAATAAAAGGAAAACTTTGGATTTAACACCGGAGAGTGCCTGACTTTGAATTGTAGATACGAATGTTCAGGAGCACCCTGTATAATTGCCTTATTATTTTGGAGAGTTGGTCTATATTTGTATGAAGTGATATAGATATAGATATATATCTCTTATCTTGCAGACAAACCCTTATCCAAACCATCCTGAAGGAACTGTAAAATTCTATGAATACTAAAAGAATGCCTGGAGAATTTATGAGAAGAACACCATGAAATGTAAGTCTTCCAAACTCTATAATAAATCTTTCTAGAGACAGATTTACGAGCTTGTAACATAGTATTAATCACTCAGTAAGAGAAACCTCTATGACTTAGAACTAAGCGTTCAATTTCCATACCTTCAAATTTAATGATTTGAGATCCTGATGGAAAAACGGACCTTGAGATAGTAGGTCCGGCCGTAACTGAAGTGGCCAAGGCGGGCAACTGGACATCCGAACCAGATCCGCATACCAAAACCTGTGTGGCCATGCTGGAGCCACCAGCAACACAAAAGACTGTTCCATGATGATTTTGGAGATCACTCTTGGAAGGAGAACTAGAGGCGGGAAGATGTAAGCAGGATGATTACACCAAGGAAGTGTCAGTGCATCCACTGCTTCCGCCTGAACATCCCTGGACCTGGACAGGTATCTGGGAAGTTTCTTGTTTAGATGAGAGGCCATGAGATATATCTCTGGAAGACCCCACATCTGAACAATCTGAGAAAACACATCTGGATGGAGAGACCATACCCCTGGATGTAAAGTCTGGCGGCTGAGATAATCCTCCTCCCAATTGTCTACACCTGGGATATGCACCGCAGAGATTAGACAGGAGCTGGATTCCACCCAAGCAAGTATCCGAGATACTTCTTTCATAGCTTGGGGACTGTGAGTCCCACCCTGATGATTGACATGAGCCACAGTTGTGATATTGTCGGTCTGAAAACAAATGAATGGTTCTCTCTTTAGTAGAGGCCAAAACTGAAGAGCCCTGAGAGTTGCACAGAGTTCTAAAATATTTATTGGTAATCTCACCTCTTGAGATTTCCAAACCCCTTGTGCTGTCAGAGGTCCCGAAACAGCTCCCAAACTTGAAAGACTTGCATCTGTTGAGATCACAGTCCAGGTTGGCCGAACAAAAGAAGCCCCTTGAACCAAACGATGGTGATCTATCCACCATGTCAGTGAGTGTCGTACATTGGGATTCAAGGATATTAATTGTGATATCTTTGTATAATCCCTGCACCATTGATTCAGCATGCAAAGCTGTAGAGGTCTCATGTGAAAACAAGCAAAGGGGACTGCGTCCAATGCTGCAGTCATGAGACCTAAAACTTCCATGCACATAGCCACTGAAGGGAATGACAGACTGAAGGTGCCGGTATGCTACGACCAATTTTAAACGTCTCGTCTGTTAGAGACAGAGTCATGGACACTGAATCTATCTGGAAGCCTAAAAAGGTGACCCTTGGTTGGAGGATCAATTTACCAAAAAGTTTCTTGATTCCTCAGACATGTATCCGAAGAAACAACACTAGTTTATTCGTGTGAGATTCTGCAGTATGTAAAGACTGAGCTAGTACCAAGATATTGTCCAAATAAGGAAACACTGCAATACCCTGTTCTCTGATTACAGATAGTAGGGTACCCAGAACCTTTGAAAAGATTCTTGGAGCTGTTGCTAGGCCAAATGGAAGAGCAACAAATTGGTAATGCTTGTCTAGAAAAGAGAATCTCAGAAACTGATAGTGTTCTGGATAAATCGGAATATGAAAGTATGCATCCTGCAAGTCTATTGTGGACATATAATGTCCTTGCTGAACAAAAGGCAAAATAGTCCTTATAGTCACCATCTTGAAAGTTGGTACTCTTACATAACGATTCAAAAATTTTAGATCCAGAACTGGTCTGAATAAATTTTCTTTCTTTGGTGCAATGAATAGGTTTGAATAAAACCCCAAACCTTGTTCCTGAGGAGGAACTGGCATGATTACCCCTGAAGACTCCAGGTCTGAAACACATTTCAGAAAAGCCTGAGCTTTTACTGGATTGACAGGGATGCGTGAGAGAAACGATCTTCTCACAGGAGGTCTTACTTTGAATCCTATTTGATACCCTTGAGAGACAATGCTCTGAATCCAATGATTTTGGACAGATTTTATCCAAAAATCATTGAAAAACCTTAATCTGCCCCCTACCAGCTGAGCTGGAATGAGGGCCGCACCTTCATGCGGACTTAGGGGCTGACTTTGGTTTCCTAAATGGCTTGGATTTATTCCAATTTGAGGAAGGCTTCCAATTGGAAGCAGATTCCTTGGGAGGATGATTGAGATTTTGTTCCTTATTCTGACGAAAGGAAAGAAAACGGTTAGAAGCCTTAGATTTACCCTTAGGTTTTTTTATCCTGAGGCAGAAAAACTCCTTTTCCTCCAGTTGAAATAATAGAATCCAATTAAGAACCAAATAAATTATTACCTTGGAAAGAAAGAGATAGTAATCTAGATTTAGATGTCATATCAGCATTCCAAGATTTAAGCCACAAAGCTCTTCTAGCTAATACAGCTAAAGACATGGATCTAACATCAATTTTGATATCAAAAATGGCATCACAAATAAAATGATTAGCATGTTGCAGTAAGCGAGTAATGCTAGATATGTCAGGATCCAATTCTCGTTGCGCTAAATTCTCCAACCAAAAAGTTGAGGCAGCCGCAACATCAGCCAAAGAAATAGCAGGTCTGAGAAGATGACCTAAATATAAATAGGCCTTCCTTAGATAAGATTCATGCTTCCTATCTAAAGGATCCTTAAAGGAAGTACTATCTTCCATAGGAATAGCGGTACGTTTTGCAAAAGTAGAAATAGCCCCATCAACTTTGGGGATTTTTTCCCAAAACTCTATAGATTTTGCTGGTAAAGAATACAATTTTTTAAACCTTGAAGAAGGAATAAAAGAAGTACCTGGCTTATTCCATTCCCTAGAAATCATATCAGAAATAGCCTCAGGAATAGGAAAAAACCCTGGGGAAACCACAGGAGGTTTAAAAACAGCATTTAAACGTTTATTAGACTGAACGTCAATATCCAAAGTAATTAACACTTCTTTTAATAAAGAACGCATATACTCTATTTTAAATAAATAAGTAGATTTGTCAGTGTCAATGTCTGAGGAAGGATCTTCTGTTTCAGATAGATCCTCATCAGAAGAGGATAAATTATTATGTTGTTGGTCATTTGAAATTTCATCAGCTAAATGAGAAGTTTTAAAAGACCTTTTACGTTTATTAGAAGGTGGAAATGCAGACAAAGCCTTCATAATAGAATCAGAAACAAATTCTTTAAAATTTACAGGTATATCATGCACATTAGAAGTTGAAGGAACTGCAACTGGCAATGTACCATTACTGATGGAAACACTATCTGCATGTAAAAGTTTATCATGACAACTATTACAAATGACATTTGGTGAAATCATTTCTACACTTTTACACTTAGCTTTGGAAGAACCTATGTCAGGCAGCAATGTTCCAGCAGAAACTTCTGAGACAGGATCAGATTGGGACATCTTGCTCAATGTAAGAGAAAAAACAACATATAAAGCAAAATTATCTATTTCCTTATATGACAGTTTCAGGAATGGGAAAAAATGCAAAAGCATAGGCCTCTGATAGAGAAATAAGCAAGAGGCAAACATCAATGGGGTATTGAAATAATGAAAAAAATTTGGCGGCAAGTATGACGCACAACGTAACAAACTTTTTTGGCGCCAAAAATAACCGGAAATGACACACTTGCGTCACTAATGACGCCACCGTGAGAAAGATCTCGGCGTCACGTATGACGCCGGAAATGACGAAGTTGCGTCATAAACTTATTTTTTCGCGCCCAAAAATATTTTCGCGCCAAGAATGACGCAATAAAGTTTAGCATTTGACGCACCCGCAGGTCTAATACCCGCAATAGCAAGAAGTAGTCAATTGAAAAAAAAACTAAACCCCAGGTAAGAAATACATTTCTTAAAATGTTTAAATTCCCCAAATATGAAACTGACAGTCTGCTGAAGGAAATACATGAACCTGGCTCATGGCAAATATAAGTACAATACATATATTTAGAACTTTATATAAATGCATAAAGTGCCAAACCATAGCTGAGGTGTCTTAAGTAATAAAAAACATACTTACCAAAAGACACCCATCCACATATAGCAGATAGCCAAACCAGTACTAAAACAGTTATTAGTAGAGGTAATGGTAAATTGAGAGTATATTGTCGATCTGAAAAGGGAGGTAGGAGATGAATCTCTACAACCGAAAACAGAGAACCTATGAAATAGACCCCCGTTAGGGAAATCATCGTATTCAAATAAGTGATACTCCCTTCACGTCCCTCTGACATTTGCTGTACTCTGAGAGGAATCGGGCTTCAACAATTCTGAGAAGCGCATATCTACGTAAAAATCTTAGCACAAACTTACTTCACCACCTCCATAGGAGGCAAAGTTTGTAAAACTGAATTGTGGGTGTGGTGAGGGGTGTATATATAGGCATTTTGAGGTTTGGGAAACTTTGCCTCTCCTGGTAGGATTGTATATCCCATATGTCACTAGCTCATGCCAGTTACATGAAAGAAATATCAGGGTGAAAAAAGGTGCCAGAAAAATAAATTAAAATTTAGGGCCGCCCATTGGAGAGGATGGCCGGGAGCTGTGGACTCTCCCTGTACAGAAGGAAAGGAAATTATCTGGTAAGCATAAATTAGGTTTTCCATCTTAATACAGGGAGAGTCCACAGCTGCATTCCTTACTTGTGGGAAATTATACCCAAACTCCAGAGGACACTGAATGCTAACAGGAGGGTAAAAAAAAAGAGAGGCAGTCCCTAATCTGAGGGCACCACAGCCGGCAAAACCTCTCTCCGAAGGCTGCTTGTAAAATTTGGAAAAAGTATGTAAGGAGGACCAGGTAGCCGCCTTACAAATCTGATCCATAGAGGCCTCATTTTTAAAAGCCCAAGAGGAAGCCACAGCTCTCGCAGAATGAGCCATAATCCTTTGAGGCTGCTTCATAGGCTAGCAGATAGATTTCCTTATCTTTTTGGTTGAGGAGTATTAACAGGCCCTCTGACCCCGACGCTTCCCAGAATAGATACAGAGAAGTTTGTCTAAATTCCTTCGTAGCCTGAAGATAGAACTTCAAGGCACGAACCACATCCAGATTATGCAGTAAATGTTCCTTCAATGAAGGATTTAGGACACAAGAAAAAACATAATTTATGCTTACCTGATAAATTTATTTCTCTTGTAGTGTATCCAGTCCACGGATCATCCATTACTTGTGGGATATTCTCCTTCCCAACAGGAAGTTGCAAGAGGATCACCCACAGCAGAGCTGCTATAAAGCTCCTCCCCTCACTGCCATATCCAGTCATTCGACCGAAACAAGACGAGAAAGGAGAAACCATAGGGTGCAGTGGTGACTGTAGTTTAATTAAAATTTAGACCTGCCTTAAAAAGGACAGGGCGGGACGTGAACTGGATACACTACAAGAGAAATAAATTCATCAGGTAAGCATAAATTATGTTTTCTCTTGTTAAGTGTATCCAGTCCACGGATCATTCATTACTTGTGGGATACCAATACCAAAGCTAAAGTACACGGATGATGGGAGGGACAAGGCAGGAACTTTAAACGGAAGGAACCACTGCCTGTAGAACCTTTCTCCCAAAAACAGCCTCCGAAGAAGCAAAAGTGTCAAATTTGTAAAATTTTGAAAAGGTGTGAAGCGAAGACCAAGTCGCAGCCTTGCAAATCTGTTCAACAGAGGCCTCATTTTTAAAGGCCCAGGTAGAAACCACAGCTCTAGTAGAATGAGCTGAAATCCTTTCAGGGGGCTGCTGTCCAGCAGTCTCATAGGCTAAGCGTATTATGCTCCGAAGCCAAAAGGAGAGAGAGGTTGACGAAACTTTTTGACCTCTCCTCTGTCCAGAGTAACCGACAAACAGGGCAGATGTTTGACGAAAATCTTTAGTAGCCTGTAAGTAAAACTTCAAGGCACGGACTACGTCCAGATTATGCAAAAGACGTTCCTTCTTTGAAGAAGGATTAGGACACAATGATGGAACAACAATCTCTTGATTGATATTCCTGTTAGAAACCACCTTAGGCAAAAACCCAGGTTTGGTACGCAGAACTACCTTGTCTGAATGAAAAATCAGATAAAGGAGAATCACAATGTAAGGCAGATAACTCAGAGACTCTTCGAGCCGAGGAAATAGCCATTAAAAACAGAACTTTCCAAGATAAAAGTTTAATATCAATGGAATGAAGGGGTTCAAACGGAACTCCCTGAAGAACTTTAAAACTGTTGCTCCCCCGTGGAGCTTAAACTTGGTTCTTAAACACAGGCTTAATCCTAACCAAAGCCTGACAAAATGCCTGGACGTCTGGAACTTCTGCCAGACGCTTGTGCAAAAGAATAGACAGAGCAGAGATCTGTCCTTTTAAAGAACTAGCTGATAAGCCTTTGTCCAAACCCTCTTGGAGAAAGGACAATATCCTAGGAATCCTAACCTTACTCCATGAGTAACTCTTGGATTCACACCAATAAAGATATTTACGCCATATCTTATGGTAGATTTTCCTGGTGACAGGCTTCCGAGCCTGTATTAAGGTATCAATGACTGACTCTGAGAAGCCACGCCTTGATAGAATCAAGCGTTCAATCTCCATGCAGTCAGTCTCAGAGAAATTAGATTTGGATGATTGAAAGGACCTTGTATTAGAAGGTCCTGCCTCAGAGGCAGAGTCCATGGTGGAAGAGATGACATGTCCACTAGGTCTGCATACCAGGTCCTGCGTGGCCACGCAGGCGCTATCAGAATCACCGATGCTCTCTCCTGTTTGATTTTGGCAATCAGTCGAGGGAGCAGAGGAAACAGTGGAAACACATAGGCCAGGTTGAAGAACCAAGGAGCTGCTAGAGCATCTATCAGCGTTGCTCCCGGGTCCCTGGACCTGGATCCGTAACAAGGAAGCTTGGCGTTCTGGCGAGACGCCATGAGATCCAGTTCTGGTTTGCCCCAACGATGGACCAGTTGAGCAAACACCTCCGGATAGAGTTCCCACTCCCCCGGATGAAAAGTCTGACGACTTAGAAAATCTGCCTCCCAGTTCTCTACGCCTGGGATGTGGATCGCTGACAGGTGGCAAGAGTGAGACTCTGCCCAGCAAATTATCTTTGAGACTTCTAACATCGCTAGGGAACTCCTGGTTCCCCCTTGATGGTTGATGTAAGCCACAGTCGTGATGTTGTCCGACTGAAATCTGATGAACCTCAGTATTGCTAACTGAGGCCAAGCTAGAAGAGCATTGAATATTGCTCTTAACTCCAGAATATTTATTGGGAGGAGTTTCTCCTCCTGAGTCCACGATCCCTGAGCCTTAAGGGAGTTACAGACTGCGCCCCAACCTAGAAGGCTGGCATCTGTTACAATCGTCCAATCTGGCCTGCGAAAGGTCATACCCTTGGACAGATGGACCCGAGAAAGACACCAGAGAAGAGAATCTCTGGTCTCTTGATCCAGATTTAGTAGAGGGGACAAATCTGAGTAATCCCCATTCCACTGACTTAGCATGCATAATTGCAGTGGTCTGAGATGCAGGCGCGCAAATGGCACTATGTCCATTGCCACTACCATTAAGCCGATTACTTCCATGCACTGAGCCACTGACGGGCGTGGAATGGAATGAAGGACACGGCAAGCATTTAGAAGTTTTGATAACCTGGACTCAGTCAGGTAAATTTTCATCTCTACAGAATCTATAAGAGTCCCTAGGAAGGAGACTCTTGTGAGTGGCGATAGCGAACTATTTTCCACGTTCACTTTCCACCCATGCGACCTCAGAAATGCCAGAACTATCTCTGTATGAGACTTGGCAATTTGAAAGCTTGACGCCTGTATCAGGATGTTGTCTAGATACGGAGCCACCGCTATGCCTCGCGGTCTTAGAACCGCCAGAAGTGAGCCCAGAACCTTTGTAAAAATTCTCGGGGCAGTGGCCAACCCGAAGGGAAGAGCTACAAATTGGTAATGCTTGTCTAGAAAGGCAAACTTTAGGAACCAATGATGTTCTTTGTGAATCGGTATGTGAAGGTAGGCATCCTTTAAGTCCACTGTGGTCATGTACTGACCCTCTTGGATCATGGGTAGGATGGTCCGAATAGTTTCCATTTTGAATGATGGAACTCTGAGGAATTTGTTTAAGATCTTTAGATCCAAGATTGGTCTGAAGGTTCCCTCTTTCTTGGGAACCACAAACAGATTTGAATAAAATCCCTGTCCTTGTTCCGTCCGCGGAACTGGATGGATCACTCCCATTACTAGGAGGTCTTTCACACAGCTTAGGAATGCCTCTTTCTTTATCTGGTTTGCTGATAACCTTGAAAGATAAAATCTCCCTTGTGGAGAAGCTTTGAAGTCCAGAAGATATCCCTGAGATATGATCTCCAACGCCCAGGGATCCTGAACATCTCTTGCCCACGCCTGGGCGAAGAGAGAAAGTCTGCCCCCCACTAGATCAGTTTCCGGATAGGGGGCCGTTCCTTCATGCTGTCTTGGGGGCAGCAGCAGGCTTCCTGGCCTGCTTGCCCTTGTTCCAGGACTGGTTAGATTTCCAGGCCTGTCTGGAATGAGCAACAGTTCCCTCTTGTTTTGAAGCGGAGGAAGTTGATGCTGCTCCTGCCTTGAAATTTCGAAAGGCACGAAAATTAGACTGTTTGGCCTTTGATTTGACCCTGTCCTGAGGAAGGGTGTGACCCTTGTCTCCAGTAAGGTCAGCAATAATTTCCTTCAGGCCAGGCCCAAATAAGGTCTGCCCCTTGAAAGAAATGTTGAGTAATTTAGACTTTGAAGTCACGCCAGCTGACCAGGATTTAAGCCATAGCGCCCTACGCGCCTGGATGGCGAATCCGGAATTCTTAGCCGTTAGTTTAGTCAAATGAACAATGGCATCAGAAACAAATGAGTTAGCTAGCTTAAGAGTTCTAAGCTTGTCAACAATTTCAGTCAATGGAGCTGTCTGGATGGCCTCTTCCAGGGCCTCAAACCAGAATGCTGCCGCAGCAGTGACAGGCGCAATACATGCAAGGGGCTGTAAAATAAAACCTTGTTGAATAACCATTTCTTTCATGTAATTAGCAAGAGTCCATGAGCTAGTGACGTATGGGATATACATTCCTACCAGGAGGGGCAAAGTTTCCCAAACCTCAAATGCCTATAAATACACCCCTCACCACACCCACAAATCAGTTTTACAAACTTTGCCTCCTATGGAGGTGGTGAAGTAAGTTTGTGCTAGATTCTACGTTGATATGCGCTCCGCAGCAGGTTGGAGCCCGGTTTTCCTCTCAGCGTGCAGTGAATGTCAGAGGGATGTGAGGAGAGTATTGCCTATTTGAATTCTATGATCTCCTTCTACGGGGTCTATTTCATAGGTTCTCTGTTATCGGTCGTAGAGATTCATCTCTTACCTCCCTTTTCAGATCGACGATATACTCTTATATATACCATCACCTCTACTGATTCTCGTTTCAGTACTGGTTTGGCTTTCTACTACATGTAGATGAGTGTCCTGGGGTAAGTAAGTCTTATTTTCTGTGACACTCTAAGCTATGGTTGGGCACTTTTTTATAAAGTTCTAAATATATGTGTTCAAACATTTATTTGCCTTGACTCAGGATTTTCAACATTCCTTATTTCAGACAGTCAGTTTCATATTTGGGATAATGCATATGAATTAATCAATTTTTTTCTTACCTTAAAATTTGACTTTTTCCCTGTGGGCTATTAGGCTCGCGGGGGCTGAAAATGCTTCATTTTATTGCGTCATTCTTGGCGCTGACTTTTTTGGCGCAAAAATTTTTTTCTGTTTCCGGCGTCCTACGTGTCGCCGGAAGTTGCGTAATTTTTTTGACTTTTTTGCGCCAAAAGTGTCGGCGTTCCGGATGTGGCGTCATTTTTGGCGCCAAATAATGTGGGCGTCTTTTTTGGCGCTAAAAAATATGGGCGTCACTATTGTCTCCACATTATTTAAGTCTCATTTTTTATTGCTTCTGGTTGCTAGAAGCTTGTTCACTGGCATTTTTTCCCATTCCTGAAACTGTCATTTAAGGAATTTGATCAATTTTGCTTTATATGTTGTTTTTTCTATTACATATTGCAAGATGTCTCCGTTTGTCCCTGAGTCAGAAGCCACTTCTGGAAAAATCCTTAACTGAGTTTCAGTTCTACCAAAGCTAAGTTCATTTATTTTAAATGTTATAAATGTTTATCTTTAGCTATGGTTTGTAATAAGTTATGATATACTTTTACATGCAGATTCCATTGGTATTTATGCTTTATACATTTCCATTCTTAAGTGCAAGAAATGTTTAGAAGATTTATAAGAAATATTTTTTCTGATTAAGGCTATGTCTGACTTCTAATACAATTTTTAGGTCTTTTTCACTTCTTTAATTATTGAAGTTTCAAATGACCAACAACATACTGATTTATCCTTCTCTGATGTTTTTTTCTCTTTCAGAAATTCTCTTCATCAGATATTGACACTAACAAATCTACTTTTTTATATAATTTTTTTATTATTAAAGTACATTTGTTCTTTGTTGAAGAGGTGTTGATTATTTTGGATATTAAGGTAACTAGTTCTTTAAGACTAGCTGACACTATTTCTGCCTTTTTATTCTTCTGTGATTTCAGAGGTTTTCTTTCCAATTCCCCATACTAGGGAATGGAATAGGCTGAGAATTTTCTTTTATTTTTAAACTATATTCTTTGTCAGCAGTTAAATTCAATTTGGAGGGTTCTTCAATTTATTGGAGCTATCTCTACTCCTACTAATTATGCTATTGTTTTTATAGCAAAATAGTATTTATTTTCCTTTATATAATTAGTTGTATCTTATTTTTGGAAAATTATTTAGTTTTCAGGTACTTTTCTTGGTCCTGTGATATTGCAATTGCTTCATTTTTTCTGTTTACTTTAAGATCAAGTATCAGATTGATTTATTTTAGCATTGTTAAGGGACAACATTTACTAGACTAGGTGCTGTTGCATTTGTCTTGTTGTTTTGCATTTTGCAAGTCCTCTGTTTAGACTGGTCCTTTAAACTGGACTATCATGCTAATGATTTCATTTGTGTCTTCATTTTATTGCATATATTCGCAAATGAGGGTTAATCTATGTCTTTAGCTATTTTAGCTAGAAGAATTATGGATTTTCTTTTTTTTAAAAAAAAAAAATCACAGATTTCTTTTGTTCTAAGATAATCAATTATGATTGGATTCAATTCTTAACTGTTACTATGGGCTTCAAGATTGAGTTCTAAGACAAAACTTTAAGCTTATACTAGTTTGGTAGTTCTTATTAAGGAACGATTCCGGAGTTCTTTCCCAAGTAACATGTTTTTAATTGGGGTTCGAAATTAGCTCCCTAATGTTGCGATGTACGTGCCGTATTCTAGCTTGGCAGGTTAAGACTTCTTTGAAATTTATTTGGTTCTATTTTGTCCAAATTTCTTTGATTTTATTCCAGTAAGGCTAACACTTTCTTTCAGTGTGTTTCTGTCCTATATATTTTGGATACTGTTGAAGAATGGCTGGGTGCCCATGGGGTTCAAGCGCTGCTCAGACCTGGAATCTTCTGGGGTTTTTCTTCCAGTTCCTTTTCTAGGAACTGGGTTTTGGAGTTTTTTTCAAACTATTCTGCCTTTTTGCGGTCATTGATAGCATTATTTGTTTTCATTAGATACAATAAATGCATATTCTTCATTTTTCTGTTTTCATTCAGATTATTTCCTGAGGATGCGGAATCTCATATGTTTCACTTGCTCTTCAGGACATAGTTAGAGGATCTTTTTTCAAAAGCTCTTGATTCCTCACGCAAGGGTCACCTTTTTTAGGTTTCCAGATGGTTTATGTCACTATCTTTGTCTCTATCAGACAAGGGACAATTTGTATTGGGTTCCGTCTGTCGGTACCTTTAGTCTCTATTAAAACTTCTATGCATATATAGCAACTGAAGGAAATAACAGCATTGGATTCAATTCCCTTTGCTCATTTTCAATGGAAAGATCCTTTCCAGCTTTTTATGAGTGTTGTTTTCTTCAAGAACATGGTTGGAGGATCAATTAACCAAAAAGTTTGTTGATTCCTCAGACAAGAGTAACCTTTTTTAGATTTCCGGATAGATTCAGTGTCCATGACTCTGTCTCTGTTGGACAGGAGACGTCTGAAATTGGTTTCAGCTTATCGAAACCTTCAGTCTCAATCATTCCCTTCGGTAGCCTTATGCATGGAAATTCTAGGTTCTTATGACTGCTGCATTGGACATGTTCCCATTTGCTCATTTTCACATGCGACCTCTTCAGCTCTGTATGCTGAACCAGTGGTGCCGGGATTATACAAAGATATCTCATTTAATATCGTTAAAACTGATTGTTCGACACCTTCTGACGTGGTACAGACCACCATCGTTTAGTTCAGGGGGCTTCTTTTTTTCATCCAACTTGGACTGTGATCTCAACAGATGCAAGTCTGACAGGTTGGGGAGCTGTATGGGGGTTTCTGACCGCACAAGGGGTTTGGGAAATCTCAGGAGGTGAGATTACCAATCAATATTTTGGAACTCCGTGCAATTTTCAGAGCTCTTCAGTCATGGCCTCTTCTAAAGAGAGAATCGTTCATTTGTTTTCAGACAGACAATGTCACAACTGTGGCATATATCAATCATCAAGGAGGGACTCACAGTCCTCTGGCTATGAAAGAAGTATCTCGAATACTGGTATGGGCGGAATCCAGCTCCTGTCTAATTTCTGCGGTTCATATCCCAGGTATAGACAATTGGGAAGCGGATTATCTCAGTCGCCAAACGTTACATCCGGGCGAGTGGTCTCTTCACCCAGAGGTGTTTCTTCAGATTGTTCAAATGTGGGGACATCCAGAAATAGATCTGATGGCTTCTCATCTAAACAAGAAGCTCCCCAGGTATCTGTCCTGATCCAGGGATCCTCAGGCGGAAGCAGTGGATGCATTGTCACTTCCTTGGAAGTATCATCCTGCCTATATCTTTCCGCCTCTAGTTCTTCTTCCAAGAGTAATCTCCAAGATTCTGAAGGAATGCTCATTTTTTCTGCTGGTGGCTCCAGCATGGTCTCACAGGTTTTGGTATACGGATCTTGTCCGCATGGCTTCTTGCCAACCGTGGACTCTTCCGTTAAGACCAGACCTTCTGTCACAAGGTCCTTTTTTACCATCAGGATCTCAAATCCTTAAATTTGAAGGTATGGAGATTGAACGCTTGATTCTTAGTCAAAGAGGTTTCTCTGACTCTGTGATTAATACTATGTTACAGGCTCGTAGATCTGTATCTAGGAAGATATATTATCGAGTCTGGAAGACTTACATTTCTTGGTGTCTTTCTCATCATTTTTCCTGGCATTCTTTTAGAATTCAGAGAATTTTTCAGTTTCTTCAGGATGGTTTGGATAAAGGTTTGTCTGCAAGTTCCTTGAAAGGACAAATCTCTGCTCTTTCTGTTCTTTTTCACAGAAGGATTGCTATTCTTCCTGATATTCATTGTTTTGTACAAGCTTTGGTTCGTATAAAACCTGTTATTAAGTCAATTTCTCCTCCTTGGAGTTTGAATTTGGTTCTGGGGGCTCTTCAAGCTCTTCCGTTTGAACCTATGCATTCACTGGACATTAAATTACTTTCTTGGAAAGTTTTGTTTTCTTTTGGCCATCTCTTCTGCTAGAAGAGTTTCTGAATTATCTGCTCTTTCTTGTGAATCTCCTTTTCTGATTTTTCATCAGGATAAGGCGGTGTTGCGAACTTACCTGATAAATTAATTTCTTTCATATTAGCAAGAGTCCATGAGGCCCACCCTTTTTTGTGGTGGTTATGATTTTTTTGTATAAAGCACAATTATTCCAATTCCTTGTTTTTTTATGCTTTCGCACTTTTTTCTTATCACCCCACTTCTTGGCTATTCGTTAAACTGATTTGTGGGTGTGGTGAGGGGTGTATTTATAGGCATTTTGAGGTTTGGGAAACTTTGCCCCTCCTGGTAGGAATGTATATCCCATACGTCACTAGCTCATGGACTCTTGCTAATATGAAAGAAATGAATTTATCAGGTAAGTTCTTACATAAATTATGTTTTTCTTAAGGTAACCCTCCATTTTTTTATCCATTGGATCTGAAAAAGCACAACTGTCCTCAACCGGGATAGTGGTACGCTTTGCTAAAGTAGAAACTGCTCCCTCCACCTTAGGGACCGTCTGCCATAAGTCCTGTGTAGTGGCGTCTATTGGAAACATTTTTCTAAATATTGGAGGTGGGGAAAAGGGCACACCGGGTCTATCCCACTCCTTGCTAATAATTTCTGTAAGCCCTTTAGGTATAGGAAAAACGTCAGTACACACCGGCACCGCATAGTATCTATCCAGCCTACACAATTTCTCTGGAATTGCAACTGTGTTACAGTCATTCAGAGCAGCTAATACCTCCCCAAGAAATACACAGAGGTTCTCAAGCTTAAATTTAAAATTAGAAATCTCTGAATCAGGTTTCCCCGAGTCAGAGATGTCACCCACAGACTGAAGCTCTCCGTCCTTATGTTCTGCATACTGTGACGCAGTATCAGACATGGCTCTAACAGCATTTGCGCGCTCTGTATCTCTCCTAACCCCAGAGCTATCGCGCTTGCCTCTTAATTCAGGCAATCTAGATAATACCTCTGACAGGGTATTATTCATGATTGCAGCCATGTCCTGCAAGGTAATCGCTATGGGCGTCCCTGATGTAATTGGCGCCATATTAGCGTGCGTCCCCTGAGCGGGAGGCGAAGGGTCTGACACGTGGGGAGAGTTAGTCGGCATAACTTCCCCCTCGACAGAACCCTCTGGTGATAATTCTTTTATAGATAAAGACTGATCTTTACTGTTTAAGGTGAAATCAATACATTTAGTACACATTCTCCTATGGGGCTCCACCATGGCTTTCAAACATAATGAACAAGTAGGTTCCTCTGTGTCAGACATGTTTAAACAGACTAGCAATGAGACTAGCAAGCTTGGAAAACACTTTAAAACAAGTTTACAAGCAATATAAAAAATTTTACTGCGCCTTTAAGAAACACAAATTTTCCCAAATTTTGAAATAACAGTGAAAAAATGCAGTTACACTAACAAAATTTTTACAGTGTATGTAATAAGTTAGCAGAGCATTGCACCCACTTGCAAATGGATGATTAACACCTTAATACCAAAAACGGAATAACAAATGACAAAAACGTTTTTTAAAAAGTCACAACAACTACCACAGCTCTACTGTGGCTTTTTACCTCCCTCAATACGACTTTTGAAGCCTTTTGAGCCCTTCAGAGAAGTCCTGGATCATGCAGGAAGAAGCTGGATGTCTGTGTCTGTAATTTTTGCTGTGCAAAAAACGCCAAAATAGGCCCCTCCCACTCATATTACAACAGTGGGAAGCCTCAGGGAACTGTTTCTAGGCAAAATTCAAGCCAGCCATGTGGAAAAAACTAGGCCCCAATAAGTTTTATCACCAAACATATGTAAAAAATGATTAAACATGCCAGCAAACGTTTTAAAATACACTTTTATTAAAGTATGTATCTTTTTTTTTTTATCTTTTTTTTTCAGCATTTTCTAGCAAATTCCATCCCTAGAAAAATATTTTAACTGCACATACCTTATTGCAGGAAAACCTGCACGCTATTCCCCCTCTGAAGTTACCTCACTCCTCAGAATATGTGAGAACAGCAAAGGATCTTAGTTACTTCTGCTAAGATCATAGAAAACGCAGGCAGATTCTTCTTCTAAATACTGCCTGAGATAAACAGTACACTCCGGTACCATTTAAAAATAACAAACTTTTGATTGAAGAAATAAACTAAGTATAAAACACCACAGTCCTCTTACGACCTCCATCTTAGTTGAGAGTTGCAAGAGAATGACTGGGTATGGCAGTGAGGGGAGCTCTGCTGTGGGTGATCCTCTTGCAACTTCCTGTTGGGAAGGAGAATATCCCACAAGTAATGGATGATCCGTGGACTGGATACACTTAACAAGAGAAAAACACAATTTCTTGATTGATGTTGCAATTTGATACAACCTTAGGAAGAAATCCTAACCTGGTCCGTAGAACAGCCTTATCTGCATGGAACACCAGATGAGGAGGGTCGCATTGCAAGGCAGCAATCTCAGAGACTCTGCACGCAGAAGCAATAGCTAGTAGAAAAATAACCTTTCAAGACAAACAACTTAACGTCAACCTGATGCATAGGCTGAAACTGAGTCTGTTGTAAAACTTTAAGAACAAGATTTAAACTCCAAGGAGGAGCATTAGATCTAAACACTGGTCTGATACTAGTCAGAACCTTAACAAAGACTGTTTTTACTGCACAAGAGGTTTGCTGAAATTCCGGAATTACAGACAGGGCCAAAATCTGACCCTTCAAGGAACAAGCTGAGAGGCCCTTCTCCAGTCCATCCTGGAGAAAAGAAAGAATCCTGGCAACCTTTACTTTGTGCCAGATAGCTCAGCATGCTAATGCACTGTGGCTGAGCTCTGTAGCAACCCAATGGTTGCAGGCTCTAACCCCGGCAAGGTCCACTCAACCTTTCATCCTTCCGAGGTCGATAAAATGAGCAGCGCCTTGAGACCCTTACGGGTGATTAGCCGCGCTTTACAAGTACCACATACATACATGCCAGTACAAACCACACTCATCACATCTATCATAAGGTATGGAGGACCTACATAATCTGGTGTGAAGAGTAACCAGCTTGAATGAGAGTATCCATAAAACCCTCTCTTGGCTAAGACTAAAGTGTTCAATCTCCACGCAGTCAGCCTTAAAAAAAAAATCTAGACTTCGATGAACTAATAGACCTTGTATCAGCAGGTCTCTGTGACAAGGTAACCTCCAAAATGAGATGACATCCCCACCAGATCCATGAACCAAATCCTCCGCGGACACGATGGAGCATCAGTATCGCTGACACCTGCTCCTGTATGATTCAAGCTACCACTTAAAAGGGACACTGAACCCCAATTTTTTTCTTTCGTGATTCAGATAGAGCATGCAATTTTAGGCAACTTTCTAATTTACTCCTATTATCATATTGTCTCCATTCTCTTGGTATCTTTATTTGTTTATTTGTTTATAAGCAAGAATGTAAATTTAGATGCCGGCCCATTTTTGGTGAACAACCTGGGTGGTTCTTGCCGATTGGTGGATTGAATTAACCGACCAATAAACAAGTGCTAAACCAAAAAAAAAAAAAAAAACTTGGATGCAAATAAAGATGGCAAGAGAATGAAGAAAAATGAATAGGAGTAAATTAGAAAATTGCATGCTCTATCTGAATCACGAAAGAAAAAAAATTGGGTTCAGTGTCACTTTAAGGAGTGGTAATGTCAGGAAAAGAGAAATTAGATTGAACCTCCAAAGCACTGCTAATGCATCTATTAGCTCCACCTGAGGATCCCTGGACCTCGACCCATATCTGGGTAGCTTGGTATTGAAACGGGACACCATGAGATCTATCTCCAGCATTCCCCGCCTGTTGGAATGTGGATCGTTGACAGCAAACAGTTGTGGTCTCCGTCCACTACAGAATCCGAGATACTACACTCATTGCTAAAATTCCTTAGCTAGATAGTCAAACTCTTTCCCATAAAGGAGAGGAAGAGAGACTAGACTTAGAAGTGAACTGTCAGAGTGCCTTACAGGCCTGAACAGAAAACCTGAAGTCTTAGCCATAAGCTAATTAAGCAGCAAAATAAAAAGCAGAGATAAAAGAATTAGTAACCCAGAAGGCCGTTATACTTTTCTGAAAAATGTCGAGGGAACCCTCCACCTTGATCATTTTCATGAAGGAAGCGCACCAAAAGTTAGCCGCCCTAGCAACTGCGGCGACAAGCGTTGAGAGTAAAAGCAAATTATCCCATAGGTTGAAACATCCTCTTTAACAGAGTTTCCATCCATATATCCGGCAGCTCTATGAACGACGAACTATCCTCACAAGGGCTAGTATTACGCGTGGCAAGCATAAAATAGCGCCAACCAAGTAGGGATGGGAAAAAGAAAACCCACCCCCAGAGAGAATCAGGATCCTTAAAAAAAAGGCAGATGGGAAGGGGAATCTAATCCTGCCCCACTCGCCCTTAATAATTGCCATCAAATTTAGGACCCAGAGGTTTGTCTGGCAGCTTGGCCTATGTAACCTCTAATGTAGTCAAAACCTCCATTAGTAGAAAGCATAAACGTTCTGTCCTAAATAAAAAAAAAAAAAATGGATCCTCCACAGGCAAAGGATTATAGGCAGCAGACTCCAACCCTGAAAGTTCATACTCTGAAGTTTCAGAGAGAACCTAATCCTTGGATAACTGATCAGATATATCCAACAGATGACATGATGCCACCTGGGCAGGAGTGCAAGATTTAAAAGGGACACTGAACCCAAATTTTTTCTTTCATGATTCAGATAGAGCATGCAATTTTAAGCAACTTTCTAATTTACTCCTATTATCAATTTTCTTCGTTCTCCTGCTATCTTTAATTGAAAAAGGCATCTAAATTTTTTGGTTCAGTACTCTGGACAGCACTTTATTGGTGGATGAATTTATCCACCAATCAGCAAGAACAACCCAGGTTGTACAACAAAAATGGGCCGGCATCTAAACTTACATTCTTGCATTTCAAATAAAGATACCAAGAGAATTTAATAGGAGTAAATTAGAAAGTTGCTTAAAATTTCATGCTCTAAATCACGTGTTCAGTGTCCCTTTAACCTTTCGCTAAGCAGTGCGATGGAAAGCACTAATGGCCGCAGACACAGCCGTATGAAACTGCACAGTAACATCTAGTGAAAAAAGGCCCCCCTCCAGATGGAGGATTAGCAGTGCAATGGAAAGCTGCAAGTGCATAAAACAAATTATGCTTACCTCAATTTTCTTTTCTTCGGATGGAAAGAGTCCACAGCTGCATTCATTACTTTTGGGAATAAATACTCCTTCCATTTGCCTCATCCCCCAGTCATTCTGCCAAGGAACAAGGAACAGTAAAAGAAATATCAGGGTGAAAAAGGTGCCAGAAGAATGAAATTACGTCCGCCCCACATAAAAACAGAGAGCTGTGGACTATCCATCTGAAGAAAAGAAAACCATCAGGTAAGCATAATTTATGTTTTTCTTCATAAATGGAAAGAGTCCACAGCTGCATTCATTACTTTTGGGAAAATATCCAAGCTAGAGAGGACACTGAATGCTAAAAAACGGGAGGGTACAACAGGCAGCCCATTCTAAAAGGCACCAAGCCTGAAACCACAACCCAAAAAAAAGCCTACTTAGTCCGAAGCCAAGAAAACATTGAAAAGGAAAAAAGGCCCCAAGGACATTGACTCCGATAGACCACAGCTTTGCTAGAAACCTCAGAAGACAGCCTCAACTGAGCCAACACTCCTCCAGGTGACCCATCTCCCAAGTTCGGTCCACAACCGTACTCCCTACAAGAGAAAGGGGAACGATAACCAAAAACTCCCAAAACGGCAGCAATGAGGCCCTAATAACTCCAAATAACACTAACTCTCAAATCCCAACAATATCGGAAACGGGAGTGTGACGCACTAGAACTCCGAGCTCATAGGCTGCTGAGGACAAAACCAGTCCCCCCCCCCCCCATGCCCCATGGACCCTCAGGTCCTCTCAGAATGCTTAGCTGACACTTGTAAAAACAAGCTAAGAAAAACAAATAATAAATCATCACTCGCACTCTAACCAGACCAGCCAAGCGCCACTTGTCTGAACGAGGCCTCAAGACAGAAGGAGCTGAACCCAAACAGAACAAGTATGATCCGAGCCATTACTGTTAAGGCCGCAATATTTGCCCCCAGGGAGGGAGAAATAAAACGACAAACACATAGGACTAAACGAGTCCTCAGAACAACTTTCATAGAAGTAAACGGTGCAATCAAAAAATCACAATTATCGATTCCAGAAGGAAAACTCCCAAAGGAATATAAAAACAAACATGAGCTTTTAAAATAAAATAAAAGTCATCCTAACCAGATTAAATTATGTGAGCTATTCAAACAAGACTGAGAACCCCTACATCCATTAAGGATGGGATCAGGCAACAACACCAAAACCTGTAGTAACAGAACACGAAGGCGCGCCAGCCTATAATGAAAACCACAGCACACTTCCACCGGAGCCTCAGGAACAGTCGCTCCCCCGTAGAACTGAGCGGGCCACCACAAGCCTTTAACAAACTAAATAGGCTGACCCAGCAAACAAGGATGCGGCCAGTTAGCCAGGTGCACGTAGGATTAGCTATGCATTGCATGATCAAGGGATTACGTTCCCAAAACGTCGCATATTATGCTGTCCAAAATTGTTGAATAAAGGACGTTTTATTAAAGGTGCTGTGGAACCGACTTCTTCCACCCCAAGCCTGGGGGCCCGGGTTAGCTGGACATAAACATAACCTTAAAAGGGAAATTATACACTCATTATTTCTTTGCATAAATGTTTTGCAGACGATTTATATAGCCCATAAAGTTTTGGTTTTTTTGTGTTTTTTTTTTTTTTTAAATGTATAGTTTTGCTTATTTTTAAATAACATTTCTCTGATTTTCAGACTCCTAACCAAGCCCCAAAGTTTTAGGAGAATACCGTCAGCTACCTACTCCAGCTTGCTCCTGTTTGTGTAAAGGGCCTTTTCATATGCAAAAGAAGGGGGAGTGTCTTATTTCCAACTTGCAGTGGTTTTTCTAGCTACCTTTTCAACAGAGCTAAACTGAGAGCTTCCAAGTAAGTTTTTAAACAAGTTTATACTGGATTTTTATATCAGTATCTGTGCATCTTATTCTTTATAGTAGTGTCTATTACATGCAGTTATATGAAAATGCGAGTATACTGTCCCTTTAAGCAGACACCTGGAAGCTGCAGATGCGCCATTGCCATCAGGATTTGAATACGGAAACATGCCACAACCTCCGGAGAGAACAAACCCCCATCCAGGGAAGGATAAGCTTAATCTGGGTCACCTGCACGTGTAGCAACAGTAAGTGGTAGGGAACTTGCCACTCGAGGGACAGCACATCCACAGAGGCGGATTGGCTCAGTGGCCCCAAGATTCCCCGATCCTGAGGAATTGAGCCCTCTAGCATGGCATATGGAACATAACTGACATGTCTCATCTGGGCCGATTCGTATTCACTACAATAAGAATCTAAATCAGAGACCACTTCAATCTCAACATCAGAATCATCCATAGCTGGGATATGAATACAAAAAAAAAAAAAAAAATGGACCAAGTTTATTAAACAAATCTTAAAACGGCACCTTACACCCACAATGGCTGGGGCACTCACCACCTCTATGCACCAGACACCAGCGGACCAGAATCCCTCCGTCGCCACATGGTCAGGAATGTAGAACTGTTGAGTCAAAAACGTGATCATGCCTGGTCACAAGGTAGGCCGTACAGTCCATGAAAAGCGCACCCGACCGCAAAGGACACGTCACTTCCAAGGCCGTTATGTTCCATAAAACCATGAGCCTAAGTAACACTACACATAAGCAGGTCAAATCAAACAAAAACCTCCCTGTTCATATAACCTCCCTTAGGAGATATTAACCCTTGATTCCAAGATACAAAAAGGAGCCTCACTGAGATGGTTTTGCAGAAAGACTCTCCCTGAATCTCCGGTCTCTAACTTTCATCCAAGCTCTCACTGAGAGGCTGACAGGATTACTTAAAACTCCAGTCCCATGCAGTAGAGTACTACCCTCCATAAGAGACAAAAACGTAATGTCAATCTCCTGGGACTAAAGGCAAAGAATAACGGGGGGGGGGGGGGGATGAGGTTAGTGGGAGGAGTATTTAAGCCTTTAGCTGTGGTGTCTTTGCCTCCTCCAGGTGGCCAGGTTCAGAATTCCCAAAAGTAATGAATGCAGCTGTGGACTCTTTCCCATTTATGAAGAAGAAAAAAAAAGATGCATGTAGGGTGTGCACCTCACTGGATGAAGACTCCTCAGGAGGTGGGTGGCTCAGTGGTATCAAATATGTCAACCTTATTTGCTATGATCCCCTTATCAAGGCAGATATTCCAGAGCTCTCTCACAATATAAACAGGCATTACTCTTTGAAATAGGAGAACCCTATAATGAATCATAATCCTCCATAATTAAAGTAAGATATGCAGAGGACTACAGAAAAACGAACTATTTTAAATAAAAAAAATCTGCACCTTTATACCCCCAATGGCTGGGGCACTCACCACCTCCTATGACCCACACAGAAGAGAGATAAAAACTCCTCTCCGGTAGTAACACCTCAAGAGAAAGGAAATGGAAGCCTCAACCATTCCGGTCACATGGTGCACAATGCAGGACCGTCCCTGCTATTAGAAAGTGCGCCAAGCTTTTAAGCTGCGCAACCTTCAAAAGTGAAACCTGTATGTTCCATCTCATCCTATGAGCACATAAACATCTAACACATAAAGCAGCATCAAATCAAATAAAGCATATAAGATTAAACCCAACTGTTCATAATCCCCCTCCGGATATATTAACCCTTGATTCCATAAAGATAGGAGCCACACTGAGACCCTGTCTTCTAGCATTTGCAATATTTGTAAAAAAAATGAAACGATCTTACCGGAATCTATGCCGTGGAACAGTAACACGGTCCTTCAAGTTTGACAGATTGTAGCAGTGCTTCTGACATGGACTTGAGTGAAGAAAGCAATCAGCAAAACTTGTCCACGCTGATTGCTTAAAGGGACACCAAACTAAATTTTTTCTTTCATGATTCAGTTAGAGCATGCAATTTTAAGCAACTTTCTAAGTTACTCCTATTATCAATTTTTATTCGTTCTCTTACTATCTTTATTTAAAAAGCAGGAATGTGATGCAAAGGAGCCGGCCCATTTTTGGTTGAGAACCTGGGTAACGCTTGCTTATTGGTGGGTAAATGTAAGCCTCCAATAAACAAGCGCTACCCATGGTGCTGAACCTGAAATGGGCTGGCTGCTTAGATTTACATTCCTGCTTTTAAAATAAAAATAGCAAGAGAACAAAGAAAAATAAATAGAAGTAAATTAGAAAGTTGCTTAAAAACATAATTTATGTAAGAACTTACCTGATAAATTCATTTCTTTCATATTAGCAAGAGTCCATGAGCTAGTGACGTATGGGATATACATTCCTACCAGGAGGGGCAAAGTTTCCCAAACCTCAAAATGCCTATAAATACACCCCTCACCACACCCACAATTCAGTTTAACGAATAGCCAAGAAGTAGGGTGATAAAAAAGTGCGAAAGCATATAAAATAAGGAATTGGAATAATTGTGCTTTATACAAAAATCATAACCACCCCCAAAAAAGGGCGGGACTCATGGACTCTTGCTAATATAAAAGAAATGAATTTATCAGGTAAGTTCTTACATAAATTATGTTTTCTTTCATGTAATTAGCAAGAGTCCATGAGCTAGTGACGTATGGGATAATGATTACCCAAGATGTGGATCTTTCCACGCAAGAGTCACTAGAGAGGGAGGGATAAAATAAAGACAGCCAATTCCTGCCGAAAATAATCCACACCCAAAATAAAGTTTAATGAAAAACATAAGCAGAAGAGTCAAACTGAAACCGCTGCCTGAAGTACTTTTCTACCAAAAACTGCTTCAGAAGAAGAAAATACATCAAAATGGTAGAATTTAGTAAAAGTATGCAAAGAGGACCAAGTTGCTGCTTTGCAAATCTGATCAATCGAAGCTTCATTCCTAAACGCCCAGGAAGTAGAAACTGACCTAGTAGAATGAGCTGTAATCCTTTGAGGCGGAGTTTTACCCGACTCAACATAGGCAAGATGAATTAAAGATTTCAACCAAGATGCCAAAGAAATGGCAGCAGCTTTCTGGCCTTTTCTAGAACCGGAAAAGATGACAAATAGACTAGAAGTCTTTCGGACAGACTTAGTAGCTTCAACATAATATTTCAAAGCTCTAACAACATCCAAAGAATGCAATGATTTCTCCTTAGAATTCTTAGGATTAGGACATAATGAAGGAACCACAATTTCTCTACTAATGTTGTTAGAATTCACAACTTTAGGTAAAAATTCAAAAGAAGTTCGCAACACTGCCTTATCCTGATGAAAAATCAGAAAAGGAGACTCACAAGAAAACATAATTTATGTAAGAACTTACCTGATAAATTAATTTCTTTCATATTAGCAAGAGTCCATGAGCTAGTGACGTATGGGATATACATTCCTACCAGGAGGGGCAAAGTTTCCCAAACCTTAAAATGCCTATAAATACACCCCTCACCACACCCACAATTCAGTTTAACGAATAGCCAAGAAGTGGGGTGATAAGAAAAAAGTGCGAAAGCATATAAAATAAGGAATTGGAATAATTGTGCTTTATACAAAAAAATCATAACCACCACAAAAAAGGGCGGGCCTCATGGACTCTTGCTAATATGAAAGAAATGAATTTATCAGGTAAGTTCTTACATAAATTATGTTTTCTTTCATGTAATTAGCAAGAGTCCATGAGCTAGTGACGTATGGGATAATGACTACCCAAGATGTGGATCTTTCCACACAAGAGTCACTAGAGAGGGAGGGATAAAATAAAGACAGCCAATTCCTGCTGAAAATAATCCACACCCAAAATAAAGTTTAATGAAAAACATAAGCAGAAGATTCAAACTGAAACCGCTGCCTGAAGTATTTTTCTACCAAAAACTGCTTCAGAAGAAGAAAATACAACAAAATGGTAGAATTTGGTAAAAGTATGCAAAGAGGACCAAGTTGCCGCTTTGCAAATCTGATCAACCGAAGCTTCATTCCTAAACGCCCAGGAAGTAGAAACTGACCTAGTAGAATGAGCTGTAATCCTATGAGGCGGAGTCTTACCCGACTCAACATAGGCAAGATGAATTAAAGATTTCAACCAAGATGCCAAAGAAATGGCAGAAGTTTTCTGGCCTTTCTAAAAACCGGAAAAGATAACAAATAAACTAGAAGTCTTTCGGAAAGACTTAGTAGCTTCAACATAATATTTCAAAGCTCTAATAACATCCAAAGAATGCAACGATTTCTCCTTAGAATTCTTAGGATTAGGACATAATGAAGGAACCACAATGTCTCTACTAATGTTGTTGGAATTCACAACTTAGGTAAAAATGCAAAAGAAGTTCGCAACACCGCCTTATCCTGATGAAAAATCAGAAAAGGAGACTCACAAGAAAGAGCAGATAATTCAGAAACTCTTCTGGCAGAAGAGATGGCCAAAAGGAACAAAACTTTCCAAGAAAGTAATTTAATATCCAATGAATGCATAGGTTCAAATGGAGGAGCTTGAAGAGCCCCCAGAACCAAATTCAAACTCCAAGGAGGAGAAATTGACTTAATGACAGGCTTTATACGAACCAAAGCTTGAACAAAACAATGAATATCAGGAAGGATAGCAATCTTTCTGTGAAAAAGAACAGAAAGAGCAGAGATTTGACCTTTCAAGGAACTTGCGGACAAACCCTTATCTAAACCATCCTGAAGAAACTGTAATATTCTCGGTATTCTAAAAGAATGCCAAGAAAAATGATGAGAAAGACACCAAGAAATATAAGTCTTCCAGACTCTATAATATATCTCTCTGGATACAGATTTACGAGCCTGTAACATAGTATTAATCACAGAGTCAGAGAAACCTCTTTGACTAAGAATCAAGCGTTCAATCTCCATACCTTTAAATTTAAGGATTTGAGATCCTGATGGAAAAAAGGACCTTGCGACAGAAGGTCTGGTCGTAGCGGAAGAGTCCACGGATGGCAAGAGGCCATCCGGACAAGATCCGCATACCAAAACCTGTGAGGCCATGCCGGAGCTACCAGTAGAACAAACGAGCATTCCTTCAGAATCTTGGAGATTACTCTTGGAAGAAGAACTAGAGGCAGAAAGATATAAGCAGGATGATACTTCCAAGGAAGTGATAATGCATCCACTGCTTCCGCCTGAGGATCCCGGGATCTGGACAGATACCTGGGAAGTTTCTTGTTTAGATGAGACGCCATCAGATCTATTTCTGGAAGCTCCCACATTTGAACAATCTGAAGAAATACCTCTGGGTGAAGAGACCATTCGCCCGGATGCAACGTTTGGCGACTGAGATAATCCGCTTCCCAATTGTCTATACCTGGGATATGAACCGCAGATATTAGACAGGAGCTGGATTCCGCCCAAACCAGAATTCGAGATACTTCTTTCATAGCCAGAGGACTGTGAGTCCCTCCTTGATGATTGATGTATGCCACAGTAGTGACATTGTCTGTCTGAAAACAAATGAACGATTCTCTCTTCAGAAGAGGCCAAAACTGAAGAGCTCTGAAAATTGTACGGAGTTCCAAAATATTGATCGGTAATCTCACCTCCTGAGATTCCCAAACTCCTTGTGCTGTCAGAGATCCCCACACAGCTCCCCAACCTGTGAGACTTGCATCTGTTGAAATTACAGTCCAGGTCGGAAGCACAAAAGAAGCCCCCTGAATCAAACGATGGTGATCTGTCCACCACGTTAGAGAGTGTCGTACAATCGGTTTTAAAGATATTAATTGAGATATCTTTGTGTAATCCTTGCACCATTCATTCAGCATACAGAGCTGAAGAGGTCGCATGTGAAAACGAGCAAAGGGGATCGCGTCCGATGCAGCAGTCATAAGACCTAGAATTTCCATGCATAAGGCTACCGAAGGGAATGATTGTGACTGAAGGTTTCGACAAGCCGAAATCAATTTTAGACGTCTCTTGTTTGTTAAAGACAGAGTCATGGACACTGAATCTATCTGGAAACCCAGAAAGGTTACCCTTGTCTGAGGAATCAATGAACTTTTTGGTGAATTGATCCTCCAACCATGATCTTGAAGAAACAACACAAGTCGATTCGTATGAGATTCTGCTAAATGTAAAGACTAAGTACCAAGATATCGTCCAAATAAGGAAATACCACAATACCCTGTTCTCTGATTACAGACAGAAGGGCACCGAGAACCTTTGTAAAAATTCTTGGAGCTGTAGCTAGGCCAAACGGCAGAGCCACAAACTGGTAATGCTTGTCCAGAAAAGAGAATCTCAGGAACTGAAAATGATCTGGATGAATCGGAATATGCAGATATGCATCCTGTAAATCTATTGTGGACATATAATTCCCTTGCTGAACAAAAGGCAGAATAGTCCTTATAGTTACCATTTTGAATGTTGGTATCCTTACATAATGATTCAATATTTTTAGATCCAGAACTGGTCTGAAGGAATTCTCCTTCTTTGGTACAATGAAGAGATTTGAATAAAACCCCATCCCCTGTTCCAGAACTGGAACTGGCATAATTACTCCAGCCAACTCTAGATCTGAAACACAATTCAGAAATGCTTGAGCTTTCACTGGGACACGGGAAAGAAAAAATCTCTTTGCAGGAGGTCTCATCTTGAAACCAATTCTGTACCCTTCTGAAACAATGTTCTGAATCCAAAGATTGTGAACAGAATTGATCCAAATTTCTTTGAAAAAACGTAACCTGCCCCCTACCAGCTGAGCTGGAATGAGGGCCGCACCTTCATGTGGACTTAGAAGCAGGCTTTGCCTTTCTAGAAGGCTTGGATTTATTCCAGACTGGAGATGGTTTCCAAACTGAAACTGCTCCTGAGGAAGAAGGATCAGGCTTTTGTTCTTTGTTGAAACGAAAGGAACGAAAACGATTATTAGCCCTGTTTTTACCCTTAGATTTTTTATCCTGTGGTAAAAAAGTTCCTTTCCCACCAGTAACAGTTGAGATAATAGAATGGGTGGGGCGGAGTGATGAGAGAGCCGGATATTTCCCTTTTTTTTTTTTTTTTTTTCTCTCCTCTCTTTTGTGTTTCGTTTATTTGTGTGGTATGGGTGTGTCTGGGAGAAAGTTATTGACTGTAAAATAAGTAAAGATGAAAAATGATCACAAATATATCACAAATGTAACATGTTTTTTAATATTTGACTCACATATGACAAATCCTGGCTGATTGTACAATTCCTGTGTTATCTTTATTATAGCATTCACTAATGTAAGGGGGATTTTTTGACCCTTACCTGACAATGATTGTTACTGTCTAAATTTTTATATGGAATAACTTATTCATTGTGATGCACTTTTTATAATTGATTATTGTAACATTTTCTTTACTATAAATAAAAATTTAAAAAAAAAAAAAAAGAATCCAACTGAGAACCAAATAATTTGTTACCCTGGAAAGAAATGGGAAGTAGAGTTGATTTAGAAGCCATATCGGCATTCCAAGTTTTAAGCCATAAAGCTCTTCTAGCTAGAATAGCTAGAGACATAAACCTGACATCAACTCTGATAATATCAAAGATGGCATCACAGATAAAATTATTAGCATGCTGAAGAATAATAATATGAGAATCATGATCTGTTACTTGTTGCGCTAAAGTCTCCAACCAAAAAGTTGAAGCTGCAGCAACATCAGCCAATGATATAGCAGGTCTAAGAAGAAGAAGATTACCTGAACACAGATAAGCTTTTCTTAGAAAGGATTCAATTTTCTTATCTGCTTTAACAAGTTTGTCATGACAATTAATACAAACAACAGCCGGAGGAATAGCTACCAAAAGTTTACAACAGATACACTTAGCTTTGGTAGTTCCAGCACTAGACAGCGATTTTCCTGAAGTATCTTCTGACTCAGATGCAACGTGAGACATCTTGCAATATGTAAGAGAAAAAACAGAATTTATGTTTACCTGATAAATTACTTTCTCCAACGGTGTGTCCGGTCCACGGCGTCATCCTTACTTGTGGGATATTCTCCTCCCCAACAGGAAATGGCAAAGAGCCCAGCAAAGCTGGTCACATGATCCCTCCTAGGCTCCGCCTACCCCAGTCATTCGACCGACGTTAAGGAGGAATATTTGCATAGGAGAAACCATATGGTACCGTGGTGACTGTAGTTAAAGAAAATAAATTATCAGACCTGATTAAAAAAACCAGGGCGGGCCGTGGACCGGACACACCGTTGGAGAAAGTAATTTATCAGGTAAACATAAATTCTGTTTTCTCCAACATAGGTGTGTCCGGTCCACGGCGTCATCCTTACTTGTGGGAACCAATACCAAAGCTTTAGGACACGGATGAAGGGAGGGAGCAAATCAGGTCACCTAAATGGAAGGCACCACGGCTTGCAAAACCTTTCTCCCAAAAATAGCCTCAGAAGAAGCAAAAGTATCAAACTTGTAAAATTTGGTAAAAGTGTGCAGTGAAGACCAAGTCGCTGCCCTACATATCTGATCAACAGAAGCCTCGTTCTTGAAGGCCCATGTGGAAGCCACAGCCCTAGTGGAATGAGCTGTGATTCTTTCGGGAGGCTGCCGTCCGGCAGTCTCGTAAGCCAATCTGATGATGCTTTTAATCCAAAAAGAGAGAGAGGTAGAAGTTGCTTTTTGACCTCTCCTTTTACCAGAATAAACAACAAACAAGGAAGATGTTTGTCTAAAATCCTTTGTAGCATCTAAATAGAATTTTAGAGCGCGAACAACATCCAAATTGTGCAACAAACGTTCCTTCTTTGAAACTGGTTTCGGACACAGAGAAGGTACGATAATCTCCTGGTTAATGTTTTTGTTAGAAACAACTTTTGGAAGAAAACCAGGTTTAGTACGTAAAACCACCTTATCTGCATGGAACACCAGATAAGGAGGAGAACACTGCAGAGCAGATAATTCTGAAACTCTAGCAGAAGAGATTGCAACCAAAAACAAAACTTTTCAAGATAATAACTTAATATCAACGGAATGTAAGGGTTCAAACGGAACCCCCTGAAGAACTGAAAGAACTAAATTGAGACTCCAAGGAGGAGTCAAAGGTTTGTAAACAGGCTTAATTCTAACCAGAGCCTGAACAAAGGCTTGAACATCTGGCACAGCTGCCAGCTTTTTGTGAAGTAACACAGACAAGGCAGAAATCTGTCCCTTCAGGGAACTTGCAGATAATCCTTTTTCCAATCCTTCTTGAAGGAAGGATAGAATCTTAGGAATCTTAACCTTGTCCCAAGGGAATCCTTTAGATTCACACCAACAGATATATTTTTTCCAAATTTTGTGGTAAATCTTTCTAGTTACAGGCTTTCTGGCCTGAACAAGAGTATCGATAACAGAATCTGAGAACCCTCGCTTCGATAAGATCAAGCGTTCAACCTCCAAGCAGTCAGCTGGAGTGAAACCAGGTTCGGATGTTCGAACGGACCCTGAACAAGAAGGTCTCGTCTCAAAGGTAGCTTCCAAGGTGGAGCCGATGACATATTCACCAGATCTGCATACCAAGTCCTGCGTGGCCACGCAGGAGCTATCAAGATCACCGACGCCCTCTCCTGATTGATCCTGGCTACCAGCCTGGGGATGAGAGGGAACGGCGGGAACACATAAGCTAGTTTGAAGGTCCAAGGTGCTACTAGTGCATCCACTAGAGCCGCCTTGGGATCCCTGGATCTGGACCCGTAGCAAGGAACTTTGAAGTTCTGACGAGAGGCCATCAGATCCATGTCTGGAATGCCCCACAGCTGAGTGACTTGGGCAAAGATTTCCGGATGGAGTTCCCACTCCCCCGGATGCAATGTCTGACGACTCAGAAAATCCGCTTCCCAATTTTCCACTCCTGGGATGTGGATAGCGGACAGGTGGCAGGAGTGAGACTCCGCCCATAGAATGATTTTGGTCACTTCTCTGTATGAACTTGGCCCTCGCTAGCTGAGGCCAAGCCTTGAGAGCATTGAATATCTCTCTCAGTTCCAGAATATTTATCGGTAGAAGAGATTCTTCCCGAGACCAAAGACCCTGAGCTTTCAGGGATCCCCAGACCGCGCCCCAGCCCATCAGACTGGCGTCGGTCGTGACAATGACCCACTCTGGTCTGCGGAATGTCATCCCTTGTGACAGGTTGTCCAGGGACAGCCACCAACGGAGTGAGTCTCTGGTCCTCTGATTTACTTGTATCTTCGGAGACAAGTCTGTATAATCCCCATTCCACTGACTGAGCATGCACAGTTGTAATGGTCTTAGATGAATGCGCGCAAAAGGAACTATGTCCATAGCCGCTACCATCAACCCGATCACTTCCATGCACTGAGCTATGGAAGGAAGAGGAACGGAATGAAGTATCCGACAAGAGTCTAGAAGCTTTGATTTTCTGGCCTCTGTCAGAAATATCCTCATTTCTAAGGAGTCTATTATTGTTCCCAAGAAGGGAACCCTTGTTGACGGAGATAGAGAACTCTTTTCCACGTTCACTTTCCATCCGTGAGATCTGAGAAAGGCCAGGACGATGTCCGTGTGAGCCTTTGCTTGAGGAAGGGACGACGCTTGAATCAGAATGTCGTCCAAGTAAGGTACTACAGCAATGCCCCTTGGTCTTAGCACAGCTAGAAGGGACCCTAGTACCTTTGTGAAAATCCTTGGAGCAGTGGCTAATCCGAAAGGAAGCGCCACGAACTGGTAATGCTTGTCCAGGAATGCGAACCTTAGGAACCGATGATGTTCCTTGTGGATAGGAATATGTAGATACGCATCCTTTAAATCCACCGTGGTCATGAATTGACCTTCCTGGATGGAAGGAATAATAGTTCGAATGGTTTCCATCTTGAACGATGGAACCTTGAGAAACTTGTTTAAGATCTTGAGATCTAAGATTGGTCTGAACGTTCCCTCTTTTTTGGGAACTATGAACAGATTGGAGTAGAACCCCATCCCTTGTTCTCTTAATGGAACAGGATGAATCACTCCCATTTTTAACAGGTCTTCTACACAATGTAAGAATGCCTGTCTTTTTATGTGGTCTGAAGACAACTGAGACCTGTGGAACCTCCCCCTTGGGGGAAGTCCCTTGAATTCCAGAAGATAACCTTGGGAGACTATTTCTAGCGCCCAAGGATCCAGAACATCTCTTGCCCAAGCCTGAGCGAAGAGAGAGAGTCTGCCCCCCACCAGATCCGGTCCCGGATCGGGGGCCAACATTTCATGCAGTCTTGGTAGCAGTGGCAGGTTTCTTGGCCTGCTTTCCCTTGTTCCAGCCTTGCATTGGTCTCCAAGCTGGCTTGGCTTGAGAAGTATTACCCTCTTGCTTAGAGGACGTAGCACCTCGGGCTGGTCCGTTTCTACGAAAGGGACGAAAATTAGGTTTATTTTTTGCCTTGAAAGGCCGATCCTGAGGAAGGGCGTGGCCCTTACCTCCAGTGATATCAGAGATAATCTCCTTCAAGTCAGGGCCAAACAGCGTTTTCCCCTTGAAAGGAATGTTAAGTAGCTTGTTCTTGGAAGACGCATCAGCCGACCAAGATTTCAACCAAAGCGCTCTGCGCGCCACAATAGCAAACCCAGAATTCTTAGCCGCTAACCTAGCCAATTGCAAAGTGGCGTCTAGGGTGAAAGAATTAGCCAATTTGAGAGCATTGATTCTGTCCATAATCTCCTCATAAGGAGGAGAATCACTATCGACCGCCTTTATCAGCTCATCGAACCAGAAACATGCGGCTGTAGCGACAGGGACAATGCATGCAATTGGTTGTAGAAGGTAACCCTGCTGAACAAACATCTTTTTAAGCAAACCTTCTAATTTTTTATCCATAGGATCTTTGAAAGCACAACTATCCTCTATGGGTATAGTGGTGCGTTTGTTTAAAGTGGAAACCGCTCCCTCGACCTTGGGGACTGTCTGCCATAAGTCCTTTCTGGGGTCGACCAAAGGAAACAATTTTTTAAATATGGGGGGAGGGACGAAAGGAATACCGGGCCTTTCCCATTCTTTATTAACAATGTCCGCCACCCGCTTGGGTATAGGAAAAGCTTCTGGGAGCCCCGGCACCTCTAGGAACTTGTCCATTTTACATAGCTTCTCTGGGATGACCAACTTGTCACAATCATCCAGAGTGGATAATACCTCCTTAAGCAGAATGCGGAGATGTTCCAACTTAAATTTAAATGCAATCACATCAGGTTCAGCCTGTTGAGAAATGTTCCCTGAATCAGTAATTTCTCCCTCAGACAAAACCTCCCTGGCCCCCTCAGACTGGGTTAGGGGCCCTTCAGAGATATTAGTATCAGCGTTGCCATGCTCTTCAGTATCTAAAACAGAGCAGCCACGCTTACGCTGAACAAGTGTTCATTTGGGCTAAAATGTTTTTGACAGAATTATCCATTACAGCCGTTAATTGTTGCATAGTAAGGAGTATTGGCGCGCTAGATGTACTAGGGGCCTCCTGAGTGGGCAAGACTCGTGTAGACGAAGGAGGGAATGATGCAGTACCATGCTTACTCCCCTCACTTGAGGAATCATCTTGGGCATCATTGTCATTATCACATAAATCACATTTATTTAAATGAATAGGAATTCTGGCTTCCCCACATTCAGAACACAGTCTATCTGGTAGTTCAGACATGTTAAACAGGCATAAACTTGATAACAAAGTACAAAAAAACGTTTTAAAATAAAACCGTTACTGTCACTTTAAATTTTTAAACTGAACACACTTTATTACTGCAATTGCGAAAAAACATGAAGGAATTGTACAAAATTCACCAAATTTTCACCACAGTGTCTTAAAGCCTTAAAAGTATTGCACACCAAATTTGGAAGCTTTAACCCTTAAAATAACGGAACCGGAGCCGTTTTAAACTTTAACCCCTTTACAGTCCCTGGTATCTGCTTTGCTGAGACCCAACCAAGCCCAAAGGGGAATACGATACCAAATGACGCCTTCAGAAAGTCTTTTCTAAGTATCAGAGCTCTACACACATGCGACTGCATGCCATGCCTCTCAAAAACAAGTGCGCCACACCGGCGCGAAAATGAGGCTCTGCTTATGCTTTGGGAAAGCCCCTAAGGAATAAGGTGTCTAATACAGTGCCTGCCGATATTCTTATATCAAAATACCCAGATAAAATGATTCCTCAAGGCTAAATATGTGTTAATAATGAATCGATTTAGCCCAGAAAAGTCTACAGTCTTAATAAGCCCTTGTGAAGCCCTTATTTATGATCGTAATAAACATGGCTTACCGGATCCCATAGGGAAAATGACAGCTTCCAGCATTACATCGTCTTGTTAGAATGTGTCATACCTCAAGCAGCAAGAGACTGCATACTGTTCCCCCAACTGAAGTTAGTAGCTCTCAACAGTCCTGTGTGGAACAGCCATGGATTTTAGTTACGGTTGCTAAAATCATTTTCCTCATACAAACAGAAATCTTCATCTCTTTTCTGTTTCTGAGTAAATAGTACATACCAGCACTATTTCAAAATAACAAACTCTTGATTGAATAATAAAAACTACAGTTAAACACTAAAAAACTCTAAGCCATCTCCGTGGAGATGTTGCCTGTACAACGGCAAAGAGAATGACTGGGGTAGGCGGAGCCTAGGAGGGATCATGTGACCAGCTTTGCTGGGCTCTTTGCCATTTCCTGTTGGGGAGGAGAATATCCCACAAGTAAGGATGACGCCGTGGACCGGACACACCTATGTTGGAGAAAACAACATATAAAGCAAAATTGATCAAATTCCTTAAATGACAGTTTCAGGAATGGGAAAAAATGCCAATAAACAAGCTTCTAGTAACCAGAAGCAAAGAAAAAATGAGACTGAAATAATGTGGAGACAAAAGCGACGCCCATATTTTTTGGCGCCTAAATGCTTTTTGGCGCCAAAAATGACGCCACATCCGGAACGCCGACATTTTTGGCGCAAAAGGACGTCAAAAAATGACGCAACTTCCGGCGACACGTATGACGCCGGAAACAGAAAAGATTTTTTTTTTTTTTTTTTTTTTTTTGCGCCAAAAAAAGTCTGCGCTAAGATTGACGCAATAAAAACAGAATTTATGTTTACCTGATAAATTACTTTCTCCAACGGTGTGTCCGGTCCACGGCGTCATCCTTACTTGTGGGATATTCTCCTCCCCAACAGGAAATGGCAAAGAGCCCAGCAAAGCTGGTTACATGATCCCTCCTAGGCTCCGCCTTCCCCAGTCATTCGACCGACGTAAAGGAGGAATATTTGCATAGGAGAAATTATATGATACCGTGGTGACTGTAGTTAAAGAAAATAAATCATCAGACCTGATTAAAAAACCAGGGCGGGCCGTGGACCGGACACACCGTTGGAGAAAGTAATTTATCAGGTAAACATAAATTCTGTTTTCTCCAACATAGGTGTGTCCGGTCCACGGCGTCATCCTTACTTGTGGGAACCAATACCAAAGCTTTAGGACACGGATGATGGGAGGGAGCAAATCAGGTCACCTAGATGGAAGGCACCACGGTTTGCAAAACCTTTCTCCCAAAAATAGCCTCAGAAGAAGCAAAAGTATCAAATTTGTAAAATTTGGTAAAAGTGTGCAGTGAAGACCAAGTCGCTGCCTTACATATCTGATCAACAGAAGCCTCGTTCTTAAAGGCCCATGTGGAAGCCACGGCCCTAGTGGAATGAGCTGTGATTCTTTCAGGAGGCTGCCGTCCGGCAGTCTCATAAGCCAATCTGATGATGCTTTTAAGCCAAAAAGATAGAGAGGTAGAAGTTGCTTTTTGACCTCTCCTTTTACCAGAATAAACAACAAACAAGGAAGATGTTTGTCTGAAATCCTTTGTAGCATCTAAATAGAATTTTAGAGCACGGACAACGTCCAGATTGTGTAACAAACGTTCCTTCTATGAAACTGGATTCGGACACAAAGAAGGTACAACTATCTCCTGGTTAATATTTTTGTTGGAAAACAACCTTCGGAAGAAAACCAGGCTCAGTACGTAAAAACCACCTTATCTGCATGGACCAGATAGGGCGGAGAACACTGCAGAGCAGATAACTCAGAAACTCTTCTAGCAGAAGAAATTGCAACCTAAAACAAAACTTTCCAAGATAATAACTTAATATCTACGGAATGTAAGGGTTCAAACGGAACCCCTTGAAGAACTGAAAGAACTAGATTAAGACTCCAGGGAAGAGTCAAAGGTCTGTAAACAGGCTTGATTCTAACCAGAGCCTGAACAAACGCTTAAACGTCTGGCACAGCTGCCAGCCTTTTGTGAAGTAAAACAGATAAAGCAGAGATCTGTCCCTTCAGAGAACTCGCAGAAAATCCTTTCTCCAAACCTTCTTGTAGAAAGGAAAGAATCTTAGGAATTTTTATCTTGTTCCATGGGAATCCTTTAGATTCACACCAACAGATATATTTTTTCCATATATTATGGTAAATTTTTCTAGTTACAGGCTTTCTAGCCTGAATAAGAGTATCTACTACAGAATCTGAAAACCCACGCTTTGATAAAATCAAGCGTTCAAACTCCAAGCAGTCAGTTGGAGGAAAACCAGATTCGGATGTTCAAATGGACCCTGAATAAGAAGGTCCTGTCTCAAAGGTAGCTTCCATGGTGGAGCCGATGACACATTCACCAGGTCTGCATACCAAGTCCTGCGTGGCCACACAGGAACTATCAAGGTCACCGAAGCCCTCTCCAGATTGATCCTGGCTACCAGCCTGGGAATGAGAGGAAACGGTGGGAATACATAAGCTAGGTTGAAGATCCAAGGTGCTACTATTGTATCCAATAGAGTCGCCTTGGGATCCCTGGATTTGGACCCGTAACAAGGGACCATGAAGTTCTGACGAGAGGCCATCAGAACCAAGTCTGGAATGCCCCATAATTGAGTTATTTGGGCAAAGATTTCCAGATGGAGTTCCCACTCCCCCGGATGCTCCTCCATCGCCAGGGAACTCCTTGTTACCCCCTGATGGTTGATATATGTAACAGTCGTCATGATGACTGATTGAAACCTTATGAATTTGGCCTTTGCTAGTCGAGGCCAAGCCTTGAGAGCATTGAATATCGCTCTCAGTTCCATTATGTTTATCGGGAGAAGAGAGTCTTCCCGAAACCATAGACCCTGAGTTTTCAGGGGTTCCCAGACCGCGCCCCAGCCCACCAGACTGGCGTCGGTCGTGACAATGACCTATTCTGGTCTGCGGAAGCTCATTCCCTGTGACAGGTTGTCCAGGGTTAGCCACCAACGGAGTGAATCTCTGGTTATTTGATCTACTTGTATCGTCGGAGACAAGTCTGTATAATCCCCATTCCACTGTCTGAGCATGCCCAGGTGCAATGGTCTTAGATGAATTTGTGCAAAAGGAACTATGTCCATTGCCGCAACCATCAACCCTATTACTTCCATGGACTGCGCTATGGAAGGAAGAAGAACAGAATGAAGTACCTGACAAGAGCTTAGAAGTTTTGATTTTCTGGCCTCTGTCAGAAAAACCTTCATTTCTAAGGAAACTATTATTGTTCCCAAGAAGGGAACTCTTGTTGACGGGGACAGAGAACTTTTTTCTATGTTCACTTTCCACCTGTGAGATCTGAGAAAGGCTAGGACAATGTCCGTATGAGCCCTTGCTTTTGACAGAGACGACACTTGAATCAGGATGTCTTCCAAGTAAGGTACTACTGCAATGCCCCTTGGTCTTAGCACCGCTAGAAGGGACCCTAGTACCCTTGTGAAAATCCTTGGAGCAGTGGCTAATCCGAATGGAAGTGCCACAGGTAATGCTTGTCCAGAAAGGCGAACCTTAGGAACCGAAAATGTTCCTTGTGGATAGGAATACGTAGGTACGCATCCTTTAAGTCCACCGTGGTCATGAATTGACCTTCCTGGATGGTAGGAAGGATCGTTCGAATGGTTTCCATTTTGAATGATGAAACCCTTAGAAACTTGTTTAGAATCTTGAGATCTAAAATAGGTCTGAATGTTCCCTCTTTTTGGGGAATTATGAACAGGTTGGAGTAAAAACCCATCCCTTGTTCTCCTAATGGAACAGGATGAATCACTCCCATGCTTAACAGGTCTTCTACACAGTGTAAGAATGCCTGTTCGAAGATAATTGAGACCCGTGGAACCTTCCCCTTGGGAGTAGTTCCCTGAATTCCAGGAGATAACCTTGAGAAACTATTTCTAGCGCCCAAGGATCCTGAACATCTCTTGCCCCAGCCTGAGCAAAGAGAGAAAGTCTGCCCCCCACCAGATCCTTCCCAGATCGGGGGCCAACACTTCATGCTGTTTTGGTAGCAGTGGCAGGTGACTTGGCCTGCTTACCCTTGTTCCAGCCTTGCATCGGCCTCCAGGCTGGCTTGGTTTGAGAAGTATTACCCTCTTGCTTAGAGGGTGTAGAATTTGAGGCTGGTCCGTTTCTGCGAAAGGGACGAAAATTCGGCTTCTTTTTAGCCTAAAAAGACCTATCCAGAGGAAGGGCGTGGCCCTTTCCCCCAGTGATGTCTGAAATAATCTCTTTCAAGTCAGGGCCAAACAGTGTTTTACCCTTGAAAGGGATGTTAAGCAAAAGCGCTCTGCGCGCCACGATAGCAAACCCTGAATTATTCGCCGCTAATCTAGCTAATTGCAAAGCGGCATCTAAAATAAAAAAGAGTTAGCCAATTTAAGAGCTTGAACTCTGTCCAAAACCTCCTCGTACGAAGATTCTTTATTAAGCGACTTTTCTAGTTCTTCGAACCAGAAACACGCAGCTGTAGTGACAGGAACAAAGCATGAAATTGGTTGTAGAAGGTAACCTTGCTGAACAAACATCTTTTTAAGCAAACCCTCTAACCTTTAATCCATAGGATCTTGAAAGCACAACTATCTTCTATAGGAATAGAAGTGCGTTTGTTTAGAGTAGAAACCGCCCCCTCGACCTTGGGGACTGTATGCTATAAGTCCTTTCTGGGGTCGACTATAGGAACTAATTTCTTAAATATAGGGGGAGGACAAAGGGTATGCCGGGCCTTTCCCACTCCTTATTTACTATGTCCGCCACCCGCTTGGGTATAGGAAAAACATCGGGGGGCACCGGAACCTCTAGGAACTTGTCCATCTTACATAATATCTCTGGAATGACCAAATTGTCACAATCATCCAGAGTAGATAATACCTCCTTAAGTAGTGCGTGGAGATGTTGAAATTTAAATTTAAAAGTTACAATATCAGGTTCTGCTTGTTGAGAAATTTTCCCTGAATCTGAAATTTCTCCCTCAGACAAAACCTCCCTCCTGGCCCCTTCAGATAGGTGTGAGGGTATGTCAGAACAGATATCATCAGCGTCCTCTTGCTCTTCAGTGTTTAAAACAGAGCAATCACGCTTTCTCTGATAAGTAGGCATTTTGGAAAAAAATGCATGCAATAGAATTATCCATTACAGCCATTAATTGTTGTATGGTAATAAGTATTGGCGCACTAGATGTACTAGGGGCCTCTTGTGTGGGCAAAACTGGTGTAGACACAGAAGGGGATGATGCAGTACCATGCTTACTCCCCTCATTAGAGGAATCATCTTGGGCAATATCATATCTATGGCATTATTATCCCTACTTTGTTTGGACATTATGACACAAATATATCACATATATTTAAATGGGGAGACACATTGGCTTTCATACATATAGAACATCGTTATCTGATGGTTCAGACATGTTAAACAGGCTTAAACTTGTCAACAAAGCACAAAAAAAGTTTTACAATAAAACCGTTACTGTCCCTTTAAATTTTAAACTGAACACACTTTATTACTGAATATGTGAAAAAGTATGAAGGAATTGTTCAAATTTCACCAAAATTTCACCACAGTAACTTAAAGCCTTAAAAGTATTGCACACCAAATTTGAAAGCTTTAACCCTTAAAATAACGGAACCGGAGCCGTTTTTACATTTAACCCCTATACAGTCCCAGGTATCTGCTTTGCTGAGACCCAACCAAGCCCAGAGGGGAATACGATACCAAATGATGCCTTCTATAAGCTTTTTCAGTGGTTCTTAGCTCCTCACACATGCATCTGCATGCCATGCTTTCCAAAAACAACTGCGCATTAGAGGCGCGAAAATGAGGCTCTGTCTATGACTAGAAAAGGCCCCCAGTGAAAAAGGTGTCCAATACAGTGCCTGCCGTTTTTATTAAAACAATCCCCAAGATTTAACAACTATTAAAAGTAATAATCTGCCAAATATACTTAGTAAAGTAATCGTTTTAGCCCAGAAAAATGTCTACCAGTTTTTTAAGCCCTAATGAAGCCCTTTATTCTTTTACTTAAACTAAGAAAATGGCTTACCGGTTCCCATAGGGAAAATGACAGCTTCCAGCATTACCGAGTCTTGTTAGAAATGTGTCATACCTCAAGCAGCAAAAGTCTGCTCACTGTTTCCCCCAACTGAAGTTAATTCCTCTCAACAGTCCTGTGTGGAAACAGCCATCGATTTTAGTAACGGTTGCTAAAATCATTTTCCTCTTACAAACAGAAATCTTCATCTCTTTCCTGTTTCAGAGTAAATAGTACATACCAGCACTATTTTAAAATAAACTCTTGATTGAAGAATAAAAACTACATTTAAACACCAAAAAACTCTAAGCCATCTCCGTGGAGATGTTGCCTGTACAACGGCAAAGAGAATGACTGGGGAAGGCGGAGCCTAGGAGGGATCATGTGACCAGCTTTGCTGGGCTCTTTGCCATTTCCTGTTGGGGAGGAGAATATCCCACAAGTAAGGATGACGCCGTGGACCGGACACACCTATGTTGGAGAAATGAAGCATTTTCAGCCCCCGCGAGCCTAACAGCCCACAGGGAAAAAACATAATTTATGCTTACCTGATAAATTCCTTTCTTCTGTTGTGTGATCAGTCCACGGGTCATCATTACTTCTGGGATATAACTCCTCCCCAACAGGAAATGCAAGAGGATTCACCCAGCAGAGCTGATATAGCTCCTCCCCTCTACGTCAGTCCCAGTCATTCGACCAAGAATCAACGAGAAAGGAGTAACCAAGGGTGAAGTGGTGACTGGAGTATAATTTAAAAGATATTTACCTGCCTTAAAGACAGGGCGGGCCGTGGACTGATCACACAACAGAAGAAAGGAATTTATCAGGTAAGCATAAATTATGTTTTCTTCTGTTATGTGTGATCAGTCCACGGGTCATCATTACTTCTGGGATACCAATACCAAAGCAAAAGTACACGGATGACGGGAGGGATAGGCAGGCTCATTATACAGAAGGAACCACTGCCTGAAGAACCTTTCTCCCAAAAATAGCCTCCGAAGAAGCAAAAGTGTCAAATTTGTAAAATTTGGAAAAAGTATGAAGCGAAGACCAAGTTGCAGCCTTGCAAATCTGTTCAACAGAGGCCTCATTCTTAAAGGCCCAAGTGGAAGCCACAGCTCTAGTGGAGTGAGCTGTAATTCTTTCAGGAGGCTGCTGTCCAGCAGTCTCATAGGCTAAACGTATTATGTTACGAAGCCAAAACGAGAGAGAGGTAGCAGAAGCTTTTTGACCTCTCCTCTGTCCAGAATAAACGACAAACAGGGAAGAAGTTTGGCGAAAATCTTTAGTTGCCTGCAAGTAGAACTTGAGGGCACGAACTACATCCAGATTGTGTAGAAGACGTTCCTTCTTTGAAGAAGGATTTGGACACAAGGATGGAACGACAATCTCTTGATTGATATTCCTGTTAGTGACTACCTTAGGTAAGAACCCAGGTTTAGTACGCAGAACTACCTTGTCTGAGTGAAAAATCAGATAAGGAGAATCACAATGTAATGCTGATAACTCAGAGACTCTTCGAGCCGAGGAAATAGCCATTAAAAATAGAACTTTCCAAGATAACAATTTTACATCAATGGAATGAAGGGGTTCAAACGGAACACCCTGTAAAACGTTAAGAACTAAGTTTAAACTCCATGGCGGAGCAACGGCTTTAAACACAGGCTTGATCCTAGCTAAAGCCTGACAAAAGGCCTGGACGTCTGGATTTTCTGACAGACGCCTGTGTAACAAGATGGACAGAGCTGAAATCTGTCCCTTTAATGAACTAGCTGATAAACCCTTTTCTAACCTTCTTGTAGAAAAGACAATATCCTAGGGATCCTAACCTTACTCAAGGAGTAACGTTTGGATTCGCACCAGTATAGGTATTTGCGCCATATTTTATGGTAAATCTTTCTGGTAACAGGCTTCCTAGCCTGAATCAGGGTATCAATAACCGACTCAGAAAAACCACGCTTTGATAAAATCAAGCGTTCAATTTCCAAGCAGTCAGTTTCAGAGAAGTTAGATTTTGATGTTTGAATGGACCCTGTATCAGAAGGTCCTGTCTTAGAGGTAGAGACCAAGGTGGACAGGATGACATGTCCACTAGATCTGCATACCAAGTCCTGCGTGGCCATGCAGGCGCTATTAGAATCACTGATGCTCTCTCCTGTTTGATTTTCGCAATCAATCGAGGAAGCAGCGGGAAGGGTGGAAACACATAAGCCATCCCGAAGTTCCAAGGTGCTGTCAAAGCATCTATCAGAACCGCTCCCGGATCCCTGGATCTGGACCCGTAGTGAGGAAGTTTGGCGTTCTGGCGAGACGCCATGAGATCTATCTCTGGTTTGCCCCAACGTCGAAGTATTTGGGCAAAGATCTCCGGATGAAGTTCCCACTCTCCCGGATGAAAAGTCTGGCGACTCAAGAAATCCGCCTCCCAGTTCTCCACTCCCGGGATGTGGATTGCTGACAGGTGGCAAGAGTGAGACTCTGCCCAGCGAATTATCTTTGATACTTCCATCATTGCTAGGGAGCTTCTTGTCCCTCCCTGATGGTTGATGTAAGCTACAGTCGTGATATTGTCCGACTGAAACCTGATGAACCCCTGAGTTGTTAAATGGGGCCAAGCCAGAAGGGCATTGAGAACTGCCCTCAATTCCAGAATGTTTATTGGAAGGAGACTCTCCTCCTGATTCCATAATCCCTGAGCCTTCAGAGAATTCCAGACAGCGCCCCAACCTAGCAGGCTGGCGTCTGTTGTTACGATTGTCCAGTCTGGCCTGCTGAATGGCATCCCCCTGGACAGGTGTGGCCGATAAAGCCACCATAGAAGAGAATTTCTGGTCTCTTGATTTAGATTCAGAGTAGGGGACAAATCTGAGTAATCCCCATTCCACTGACTTAGCATGCACAATTGCAGCGGTCTGAGGTGTAGGCGTGCAAAAGGTACTATGTCCATTGCCGCTACCATTAAGCCGATCACCTCCATGCATTGAGCTACTGACGGGTGTTGAATGGAATGAAGGACACGGCATGCATCTTGAAGCTTTGTTAACCTGTCTTCTGTCAGGTAAATCTTCATTTCTACAGAATCTATAAGAGTCCCCAAGAATGGAACTCTTGTGAGAGGAAAAAGAGAACTCTTCTTTTCGTTCACTTTCCAACCATGCGACCTTAGAAATGCCAGAACTAACTCTGTATGAGACTTGGCAGTTTGAAAGCTTGAAGCTTGTATTAGAATGTCGTCTAGGTACGGAGCTACCGAAATCCCTCGCGGTCTTAGTACCGCCAGAAGGGCACCCAGAACCTTTGTGAAGATTCTTGGGGCCGTAGCCAATCCGAATGGAAGAGCTACAAACTGGTAGTGCCTGTCTAGGAAGGCAAACCGTAGATACCGTTGATGATCTTTGTGAATCGGTATGTGAAGGTAAGCATCCTTTAAATCCACTGTGGTCATGTACTGACCCCTTTGGATCATAGGTAAGATTGTCCGAATAGTTTCCATTTTGAACGATGGAACTCTTAGGAATTTGTTTAGAATCTTTAAATCTAAGATTGGCCTGAAAGTTCCCTCTTTTTTGGGAACCACAAACAGGTTTGAGTAGAACCCTTGTCCTTGTTCCGACCGCGGAACCGGATGGATCACTCCCATTAATAACAGATCTTGTACACAGCGTAGAAACGCTTCTTTCTTTATCTGGTTTGTTGACAACCTTGACAGATGAAATCTCCCTCTTGGGGGAGATAATTTGAAGTCTAGAAGGTATCCCTGAGATATGATCTCTAGCGCCCAGGGATCCTGAACATCTCTTGCCCAGGCCTGGGCGAAGAGAGAAAGTCTGCCCCCCACTAGATCCGGTCCCGGATCGGGGGCTCTCGGTTCATGCTGTCTTTGGGGCAGCAGCAGGTTTCCTGGCCTGTTTGCCCTTATTCCAGGACTGGTTAGGTTTCCAGCCTTGCCTGTAACGAGCAACAGCTCCTTCCTGTTTTGGTGCAGTGGAGGTTGACGCTGCTCCTGTTTTGAAATTCCGAAAAGGACGAAAATTAGACTGTCTAGCCTTAGCTTTGGCTTTGTCTTGAGGTAGGGCGTGGCCCTTACCTCCTGTAATGTCAGCGATAATTTCTTTCAAACCGGGCCCAAACAAAGACTGCCCCTTGAAAGGTATATTAAGTAATTTGGACTTAGAAGTAACATCAGCTGACCAGGATTTTAGCCACAGTGCTCTACGTGCCTGTATGGCGAATCCTGAGTTCTTAGCCGTAAGTTTGGTTAAATGTACTACGGCCTCCGAAATGAATGAATTAGCTAGTTTAAGGACTCTAAGCCTGTCCATAATGTCGTCTAGCGTAGATGAACTAAGGTTCTCTTCCAGAGACTCAATCCAAAATGCTGCCGCAGCCGTAATCGGCGCGATACATGCAAGGGGTTGCAATATAAAACCTTGTTGAACAAACATTTTCTTAAGGTAACCCTCTAATTTTTTATCCATTGGATCTGAAAAAGCACAGCTATCCTCCACCGGGATAGTGGTACGTTTAGCTAAAGTAGAAACTGCTCCCTCCACCTTAGGGACCGTTTGCCATAAGTCCCGAGTGGTGGCGTCTATTGGAAACATCTTTCTAAATATTGGAGGGGGTGAGAACGGCACACCGGGTCTATCCCACTCCTTAGTAACAATTTCAGTTAATCTCTTAGGTATAGGAAAAACGTCAGTACTCGCCGGTACCGCAAAGTATTTATCCAACCTACACAGTTTCTCTGGTATTGCAACGGTGTTACAATCATTGAGAGCTGCTAAGACCTCCCCTAGTAATACACGGAGGTTCTCCAATTTAAATTTAAAATTTGAAATATCTGAATCCAATCTGTTTGGATCAGAACCGTCACCCACAGAATGAAGCTCTCCGTCCTCATGCTCTGCAAGCTGTGACGCAGTATCAGACATGGCCCTAGTATTGTCAGCGCACTCTGTTCTCACCCCAGAGTGATCACGCTTGCCTCTTAGTTCTGGTAATTTAGACAAAACTTCAGTCATAACAGTAGCCATATCATGTAATGTTATCTGTAATGGCCGCCCAGATGTATTAGGCGCCATAATATCACGCACCTCCCGGGCGGGAGATGCAGGTACTGCCGCGTGAGGCGAGTTAGTCGGCATAACTCTCCCCTCGCAGTTTGGTGAAATTTGTTCACATTGTACAGATTGACTTTTATTTAAAGTAGCATCAATACAGTTAGTACATAAATTTCTATTGGGCTCCACCTTGGCATTGGAACAAATGACACAGATATCTTCCTCTGAGTCAGACATGTTTAACACACTAGCAATAACTTGCAACCTGGTTATAATCTTTTTTAGCAAAAACGTACTGTGCCTCAAAGAGGTACTTAAACGATTAAATGACAGTTGAGATAATGAACTGAAAAAACAGTTATAGCATCAACTTTAAAATAACACAACTTTTAGCAAAGGTTTGTTCCCATTAGTAAATAACAATAACTAAATTTGACATAAAAAATTATAGAGTAACGTTTTTATTCACAGTCAATATAAAATTCTCACAGCTCTGCTGAGAGAATGTACCTCCCTTCAAAGAAGTTTGAAGACCCCTGAGATCTGTCAGTGAACCGGATCATGCAGGAAATATAATAGTAGCTGACTGGAAATTTTTGATGCGTAGCAAAGAGCGCCAAAAACGGCCCCTCCCTCTCACACACAGCAGTGAGGAGAAACGAAACTGTCACAATTTAAAGCAGACAACTGCCAAGTGGAAAATAATGCCCAAACATTTATTCACTCAGTACCTCAGCAATGTAAACGATTCTACATTCCAGCAAAAACGTTTAACATGATAATATTTATTAAAAGGATTAGTGACCTTTAACAGAGTAGTTCCGGTGAAATACCATTCCCAGAATACTGAAGTGTATACATACATGTCATTATAACGGTATAGCAGGATTTTCTCATCAATTCCATTCAGAAAATAAAAACTGCTACATACCTCAATGCAGATTCATCTGCCCGCTGTCCCCTGATCTGAAGCTTTTACCTCCCTCAGATGGCCGAGAACAGCAATATGATCTTAACTACTCCGGTTAAAATCATAGTAAAAAACTCTGGTAGATTCTTCTTCAAACTCTGCCAGAGAAGTAATAACACGCTCCGGTGCTATTGTAAAATAACAAACTTTTGATTGAAGTCATAAAAACTAAGTATAATCACCATAGTCCTCTCACACATCCTATCTAGTCGTTGGGTGCAAGAGAATGACTGGGACTGACGTAGAGGGGAGGAGCTATATCAGCTCTGCTGGGTGAATCCTCTTGCATTTCCTGTTGGGGAGGAGTTATATCCCAGAAGTAATGATGACCCGTGGACTGATCACACATAACAGAAGAAAAAGAGTCAAATTTTAAGGTAAGAAAAAAATTGATTCAAATGCATTATCCCAAATATCAAACTGACTGTCTGAAAATAAGGAATGTTGAACATCCTGAGTCAAGGCAAATAAATGTTTGAATACATATATTTAGAACTTTATAAATAAAGTGCCCAACCATAGCTTAGAGTGTCACAGAAAATAAGATTTACTTACCCCAGGACACTCATCTACATGTTTGTAGAAAGCCAAACCAGTACTGAAACGAAAATCAGCAGAGGTAATGGTATATAAATAAGAGTATATCTTCGATCTGAAAAGGGAGGTAAGAGATGAATCTCTATGACCGATAACAGAGAACCTATGAAATAGACCCCGTAGAAGGAGATCACTGCATTCAAATAGGCAATACTCTCCTCACATCCCTCTGACATTCACTGCACGCTGAGAGGAAAACCGGGCTCCAACTTGCTGCGGAGCGCATATCAACGTAGAATCTAGCACAAACTTACTTCACCACCTCCATAGGAGGCAAAGTTTGTAAAACTGAATTGTGGGTGTGGTGAGGGGTGTATTTATAGGCATTTTGAGGTTTGGGAAACTTTGCCCCTCCTGGTAGGAATGTATATCCCATACGTCACTAGCTCATGGACTCTTGCTAATTACATGAAAGAAAAGGTAATTCTCTATCTGAATCATGAAAGAAAAAAAATTGGGTTCAGTGTCCCTTTAAGGATCTGTTAATAGGAGTCTAGATGGTTTCGCAGAAAGACTCTCCCTGCATCTGCAGACCCTAAAATTAGTCAATGCTCTCACTGAGAGGCTGACAAGACTACTTAAAACTCCAACCCCATTTCAAAGTGCAGATACCCTTCCTAAGGAACTACTCCGAAATCTTTTGACACTTATCTGCCAACCTCCTGTGACGAAAGGCAAAGAATGACTGGAGGATGAGGGAAGTGGGGAAGGTATTTAAGCCTTTGGCTGGGGTGTCTTTGCCTACTCCTGGTGGCCAGGTTCTGTATTTCCCACAAGGAATGCAGCTGTGGACTCTCCCTGTATTAAGAAGGAAAACAATTTAAGGCACATAATCAAGGCGATAAACCCCTTTAAAGAAAGTATGTTTACGTAGCTATCATGCAATTTAGTGCCCATTGTTTCAACAAATAAATGCTAAATTAACTAAACATAGCTGGTGTATGGGTCATACAAAAATATATAGATTTATAAAATATGTTGATTGTAAGAAAGAATCATGTACTTTCAACTTTTTTTACAGTAAAAACAGATTGATAATTAAAATTGTGCTTAAAATATTATGATGGGGGAAAAAAATATAACCCTTTGTCTCATACAATTTGTTATTTCCTTTATTTTATCATCATCTCTGAACATATTTCGATTTACATCTTAACATGGAAGGGTTTAAACCCCCAGGTGGTGCTGTGTTTTGACATCACAAGTCCTCACGTGACCCTCTGCTCTCTTTATTTTCCCAGGATGCTGCTGGAGACACAAAAGCACTTTCTGGAAAACTAGCCTAAACTGGAATTAGACAACAAGCCCAGAGTGGCGTTAACCCCTTACAGTGACACGGACACCCGCTCCCCCCGCCACTCCAGGGCTGGACTGCCGCTTCTGGCATTCCTGTACAGAGTCCAAGACAGCATCACTATTAAAGACGCAGCACACACCCAGCTAAAGGCACAAGCTCTCTTCTCTTTGTAATCTAAGCAGTGGTGCAACCTAGTAAATGGTGATCGGAGAGATTATTATTTGTAATAGAAGAGAACAGGCACTCTACATATATCCTAAATTGGTTATTCAACAGCAAAGAATGTTCTGCAAATATTACTCTTGCTGTTCAAGCTGCCTCCAATATCCAAGAATCAGCACTAAAAAGGTCATAATTAAATTCCATAGATGAAAGTAAATTTTGTAAGGAATTTTTTTTTTGTTTTTTTTTTGTTTCATTAGCTTCCTTAAAAGGGACATTAAACACTTTGAGATGGTAATATAAAATGATAAATTGTATATAATAAAACTCTGCAATATACTTTCATTATTTATTTTGTCCTCTTTGCCTGTAATTCCATTCTGAAATTGTGAGCTTTTCAGTTCGTTAGAAATGGAAGTGCAGAACGCTGTTAAATCCAGCACAACCATTGGCTGCACACTCTAGTGACCTATTTATAACTGACCCTAATTGGCCACAGCAGAGAAGGTAACACAAGTTACAACATGGCAGCTCCCAGTGTTTTATAGTCACTAAAACTTTACACTTCATTTGTCACTTTTTAAACAACTAATGAAACTTTAAAAAATACATCTACATGTTATCCTCAGACTAATCTTTTCTTTTCTTTGAATGCATCATTCTATCTAGCATTTATTTAGTGTTTAATGAACATCATAACCAGGTAGGGCTCAGTAGTCTGGACGAGTATTAAGAACTATTTGGCAGATTGCAGCAAAATCTTCTGTACTTAGGAATGTGAATGTCTTCAGTACTTCTCACATATTACAGAGCCTGCCTGTTCCACAAAAGAGAACAAAATTTAATATAAATAAAATTAATGCTCTATCTGAAACCCAAATTTAAATTTGACTTTCAGGTCCCTTTAAAGGATGAATTTTCAAAAGTCAGGTTGCAGAGAAATATATATTTATATTTATTTTATTCATGTCTTATATTGAATGATCGGGACTTCAATTGCTGCTTATCCTGCACTTTTTTTTTTACTTGCCATGTTAATTCATGGCCAGTACATTGGACTTAAATTGTCCTTTATTTTTATTTTTTTTACACAGTACACATACTGTACACTTCTGATGAAATTCCTCACTGATTCAACTGCTGCTTATTTACACTTTTTTTTTTTAAAGCATATTGTACACCTTTGCAGATTTAAATTATTTTTATATTACATATCACATGTTTTAATTAACACATTCCATGCTAGACTGTTTTTCATGCTCATATTCCACTCTTCGAATTTAGTCTACTCAATCATATTTACCATCTTTTTATACATTTTGTTGAGTATGGGTTAGATACTTAAAGGGACATTATACACTCATTTTTTCTTTGCATAAATGTTTTGTAGATAATCTATTTATATAGCCCATAAAGTTTTTTTTTTTTTAAATTAATGTATGGTTTTGCTTATTTTTAAATAACATTGCTCTGATTTTCAGACTCCTAACCAAGCCCCAAAGTTTTATGTGAATACGCTCGACTACCTACTCCAGCTTGCTCCTGTTTGTGTAAAGGGTCTTTTCATATGCAAAAGAAGGGGGAGGGGGGGGGGAGGAGTGTCTTATTTGCCACTTGCAGTGGGCTTTCCAGCTACCTTTTCAACAGAGCCAAACTGACAGCTTCTAAGTAAGTTTTTAAACAGTTTTATACTGGATTTTTATTTCAGTATCTGTGCATATTATTCTTTATAGTAGTGTCTATTACATGCAGTTATATGAAAAGGAGTGTATACTGTCCCTTTAACTACATTTCGTTGTCTTTGTTTTTATACTTTGTACAATGACAATAAAAGGAATTTAAAGCACCAGTCAACACAGTAGATTTGCATAATCAACAAATGCAAGATAACAAGACAATGCAATACCACTTAGTCTGAACTTCAAATGAGCAGTAGATTTTTTTCTGACAATTTTAAAAGTTATGTATTTTTCCACTCCCTGTACCATGCGACAGCCATCAGCCATTCACAAATGCATACACACTTATTCTTGCACATGCTCAGTAGGAGCTGTTGACTCAAAAAGTTTAAATATAAAAAGACTGTACACATTTAGTTAATGGAAGTAAATTGGAAAGTTGTTTAATATGGCATGCTCTGAATAATGAATGTTTAATTTTGATTGAGTGTCCCTTTAATATACATCTATATAGAAATAGAAGTAAACGCTTGGAGACATTGCCTAGACCTTTAACATCATGAATTTCATCTAATGCCAGAATACAGTCAAGTGGGATAAAGTGCTATAGTGGTCAGATAAAGTCTGACAGAGAAGGGTGCATAGTAATCAGGACGTGCATTTTTTATTTCTTGGGTCCTGGAATACAGCAACTAAAATATGTACACACAAATAAGAGACTTACAAATCTACATACATTAAGTTAGGTCAGAAGCAAATAATATTGCATTTAAATTAAGCTTCCTGACAGAAGACATATCTGCAATAACTTTCTCTTTATAGTACACATTATTAGGAATAATACCTAAACCAAAAACACTTTAAATCAATTTTACAAAATATTTTTTTATATGATATGAATTATGAAGTGTGCAAGAACACACACACACACACACTTCCAGTCCAGGGTTCCTGCAGTTATTTAATGGGCCAAAGCAGATAAAACATGTAAAGAGACATTAAAGGGACAGAGAACCCAATTTTTTTTCTTTCGTGATTCATATAGAGCATGTAATTTTAAGCAACTTTCTCATTTACTCCTATTATTTTTTCTTCGTTCTCTTGCTTTCTTTATTTGAAAAAGATAGCATCTAAGCTATTTTTGGTTCAGAACCATGGAAAGCACTTGTTTATTGGTGGGTGAATTTATCCACCAATTGGCAAGAACAACCCAGTTTGTTCAACAAAAATGAGCCGGCAAGTAAACTTACATTCTTGCATTTCAAATAAAGATACCAAGAGAATGAAGACAATTTAATAATATGAGTCAATTAGAAGGTTGCTTAAAATTGCATGCTCTGAATCACAAAAGAAAAAATTTGGTTTCAGTGTCCCTTTAAATTTTCTTTCCTTCCCAACAAATCAAATAAATAATGGATGTTCGGAGGAGAAAACAAAACAATTACAGCTAGCCTAATTGGCCACAATCTAAGGAGATAAACTTCTTGAAAACCCTTGAGTGAATGTTTGTTAGCACAGTCTGCAGAGTTTTGCAAATGGATTAAAGGGACAGTCTAGTCTAAAATAAACTTTGATTCAGATAGGGCATGTAATTTTAAACAACTTTCCAATTAACTTTTAGCACCAATTTTTCTTTGTTCGCTTGGTATTCTAAGTTGAAAGCTAAAACTAGGAGGTTCATATGCTAATTCTTTGACCTTGAATGCATTTTCACCACTAGAAGGTGTAAGTTCATGTGTGCCATAGATAACATTGGGCTCATGCAGTTAAAAGAACTGAAAAAAGGGGGCAGTTTGCAGAGGCTTAGATACAAGATAATCACAGAGGTAAAAAAAAATAAAAAAATAAAAAATATTAATATAACTGTTGGTTATAAAAAACTAGGGAATGGGTAATAAAGGGATTATCTATCTTTTAAAAAAACAATTCTGGTGTAGACAGACTGTCCCTTTTTAAAAAAGTAACAATTTAAAAAGGGACTCTCAAGTCAAAATGAAACTTTCATGGATTCAGATAGAGCATGCAATTTTAAACAGCTTTCTAATTTACTTTCATTAACAATGTGCACAGCCTTTTTATTTACACTTTTTCAGTCACCAGCCCCTACTGAGTATGTGCAAGAATTCACAGAATACACGTATATGCATTTGTGATTGGCTGATGGCAGTCACATGGTACAGAGGTAGTGGAAAGACACATAACTTTGAAATTTGTAAGGGGGGGGGGGGGGGGGACACAACTACTACTCCTCCTCCTCCTTTGAACTTCAGACTAAGGTGTCAATTTATCAAACGCTTCACCAGCCTTCCCCGCCCCCCCCCCCCCGCAAGCTCTCACAAGAGAACCTGCAGTCCGTATTTTTGAAGCAGCGGTCAAACTACTGCTTCTCTAACCTCTTTGCCACCTCTAAGGTGGTGAATTTAAATTTCCCTGGTCTCTTCCGACCAGGGGGGGGGATTGACAGCTTCTGCCCATGCGTGATCAGCTATGTGAGGGCAGGGGGCGGCGTTGCACAAGAGCGCAAAATTGCATTTAACAAACCTTCCAAAACATCCTTCTGGGCAAGCCATACCCCTTATTTGCAGAATTTCACTTGGCCCATAAACCACTCACCATACCCACGGACTGCCCAGACACACATGATTATCCCAATATTTACCTATGACTCTGTCCCTCTCAACCCCCCCGACCCACAAAACGGCAATGACATCCCTCAACCTCCTGAGTCCCTAATACTGCAAAATCTTTGGATATATAATTTTAAGAACAGTGCACAGAACCATTTTGTCTAGTTCACAAAATGTGGCCAAAATTAGACCTTGCTGTAGCCAATAGGATGTGTGTGCAGCACAGACCTACCTTTATTTAAAAAAAATAAAGAAAATAAAAACAGGATATGTGGACATTTGTAGTAGAACTCTCCTGTCATTTGTTGCTCAGGGGATTTAAAAATGGCATATTGGTTAAAAAAAAAAAAAAAAAAAATACAGAACACACAGGGTGGTCCAGTGGTTAAAGGACTGCAGTGGCACACAATGACTTATCCTGATGTTCTCTGGGCAAACAATGGTAATGTAAGGGGTTAAATAATGTCTGGAGACCATACATACAACTCAGAAGACACCAAAAACATTTTTAAAATTTCCTGGAGGGCATCGACGGAATACAACATTTTAGAACAGAATATAATTTTATAAAGTTGTTAAACCAAAGCTTATTAGTAAGATTAGATAATAAAAAGTTTGAGAATCAAGTAAAATTATTTTGTTTACATTACATTCGGGGAAACAATAGTGCATAATGATACAGGGGGGGGGGGGAATAAGGCAAAATAAGGTTTGGGAAGAAGAGTAGAATGCAATTTTATTGTTATACAAAAACTGACAGAGAAAAAAAAAAAAACACATACACCAGCATGCTTAAAGGAGGTAGGAATTTCCAGTTTGCAGCCAGCAGTGGGAGCAGCGTGAGGAGGAGGGACACAACAGTACACATTAGTTCCTGAGGATCGTCTCAGCTACAGCTGTCTGCTAGAGCACAAAGGGTTAAGCTCTGCCATTTTGGTGTCATTCACTGATATGTCCATTAAGGGTGTAACAGAGCAAAATGGCAGTATGTAACCCTTTCCCTGCTGAAGTAGGACTAAAAAGGCATGCTCTCAATTATAAAACTTCCTGCATTTCCAACACCTTTAAGGAGAGCCAGTCTAATTTTAAATAATTAGAGAGTAAATGGGGGAGGGAGAGGGGGAAAGAAACTAAACAGATACCAAGACAATTAACGCTATGTCTAGATTCTGATGGCTGAACAATAAGGTTATAGAGCAGAATGTTGTACATTTTTAAATAATAATAAAATGTTAATAAAAAAGCTTCATCAAAAAGTAGGTGTTGACAAAGACCAGACATTACAGTTTACATTAGTTTTTTTAAACAAATAAGAATAGGTAGATATAGGTTATTAACTTAAAGGGGCAGGATACCCAAATATTTTCTTTCATGATTTAGAAAGAGCATGCAATTTTAAACAACTTTCTAATTTACTTCTATTATCTAATTTGCTTCATTCTCTTGATATTCTTTTCTGAAAAGCATATCTAGATAGGCTCAGTAGCTGCTGATTGGTTGCTGCACATAAATGCCTCGTGTGATTGGCTCACCCGTGTGCATTGCTATTTCTTCAACAAAGTATATCTAAAGAATGAAGCAAATTAGATAATAGAAGTAAATTAGAATGTTTTTTAAAATTGTATTCTCTACTTGAATCACGACAGAAAATTTTGGGGTTTAATGTCCCTTTAAAATAGGACAATGTTGATAAGTTACTTTTTTAAAGCTAGAATTTAAAAAAAAAAAAAAAAAAAAAAAAAAAAAAAAAAAAATGATATGAGGAGTCTTCAGTTTATGACCAAAGCTATTATTTTGTTACAATACCCCATTTGAAAATATTTAGAATGTTAGTCCATACACAAATAAGACTTCTAACTGAACACACACATTTTAGATCACGGTCTCAACAAATTCAGTCAAATCTAATTGTTCCTGGCTCCTGACTGTTTAGATTTTAAATCTCTTTAGAACAATTCTCTTACTTGTTTTTCGGACCCTAAATAACCATGCTGAAAAAACTAAAATTTAGAAACTTACATAGAATCGATAGCTTTTTTATCAAATAGCATCAGCAGAAGACATATTAACATCCAATATATAGTGCATCACAAACCCACAATGCTACTGCAAAAGTCCCCAGAATAAAAAAAAAAAAAAAAAAAAAAAAAAAAAAAACACTACTGCTGGCACAAAAGTGGTGGAAAGTGTCCCTCTTCAATGAGCCTTTACCAAACGTACGACACACTGAACTTTAAAGGACCAGTCAATGCAGTAGAATTAATAAATAAAATAATAATAAATAAAATATAAATAAAAAGTAACCTGATAAATTAATTTCTTCTATGGTACGACAAGTCCACTGATTCATCCTTTACTTAAAGTAAAACTTCAAAGTACGAACCACGTCCAAGTTGTGCAGCAGACGCTCCTTCTTTGAGGAAGTATTAGGACACAGGAATATCAAGCAGGAAATTGTTGTTCCTTCTCTATTAGTAACAACCTTAGGAAGGAATCCAGGTTTGGTACGCAAAATCACCTTAGCATGGAAAACAAGATAAGGCAAGTCGCATTGCAATGCAGATAGTTCAGAAAATCTTCGAGCCAAAGAGATAGCAACTAAAAACAGAACTTTCCAAGATAGAAGATTAATATCTATGAAATGCATAGGTTCAAACGGAACCCCTTGAAGAACTAAATTCAAACTCCATGGCGGAGCAACAGGTTTAAACACAGGCTTGATTCTAACTAAAGCCTGACAGAACGACTGAACATCTGGAACATCTGCCAGACGCTTCTGCAGTAGAATTGATAAAAGCAGATATCTGTCCCTTTAAGGAACTCGCTGATAGCCCCTTCTCCAATCCTTCTTGGAGAAAGCACAAAATCCTAGGAATCCTGATCTTACTCCATGAGTAGCCTTTGGATTCGCACCAATAAATATATTTACGCCATATCTTATGATAAATGTTCCTAGTGACAGGCTTTCGAGCCTGAATCAAGGTATCTATGACCGACTCAGAGAAACCCCGCTTGGATAAAATCAAGCGTTCAATCTCCAAGCAGTCAGCCGCAGAGAAACTAGATTTGGATGCTGGAACAGACCTTGAACCAGAAGGTCCTGTCTCAGTGGCAGAGTCCATGGTGGAAAAGATGACATGTCCACCAGGTCTGAATACCAAGCCCTGCGTGGCCACGCAGGTGCTATCAAAATCACTGAGGCTCTCTCCTGTTTGATTCTGGCAATCAAACGAGGAAGGAGAGGAAATGGTGGAAACACATAACCCAGGTTGAACGACCAGGTTACTGCTAGAGCATCTATCAGTACTGCCTGAGGATCCCTTGACCTGGACCCGTAACGAGGAAGTTTGGCATTCTGACGAGACGCCATCAGATCCAATTCTGGTGTGCCCCATTGCTGAATCAATTGTGCAAACACCTCTGGATCGAGTTCCCACTCCCCCGGATGAAAAGTCTGACGACTTAGAAAATCCGCTTCCCAGTTCTCCACTCCTGGGATATAGATTGCTGATAGATGGCAAGAGTGAGTCTCTGCCCATCGTATTATTTTGGTAACCATCATCGCTAGAGAACTCTTTGTCCCCCCCCTGAAGATTGATATATGCTACAGTCGTGATATTGTCCGACTGGAATCTTATGAATCTGGCCGAAGCCAGCTGAGGCCACGCCTGAAGCGCGTTGAATATTGCTCTCAGTTCTAGTATATTTATCGGGAGGAGAGCCTCCTCCTGAGTCCACAAACACTGTGCTTTCAGGGAATTACAGACTGCACCCCAGCCCAATAGGCTGGCGTTCGTCGTCACTATGACCCATGCTGGCCTGCGGAAACACATTCCCTGGGACAGATGAATCCTGTGACAACCACCAAAGAAGAGAGAATCTCTTGTCTATTGATCCAGATTTATCTGAGGAGATAAATCTGCATAATCCCCATATCACTGATTGAGCATGCATAGTTGCAGTGGTCTGAGATGCAAGCGAGCAAACGGAACTATGTCCATTGCCGCTACCATTAGACCGATTACCTCCATACACTGAGCCACTGACGGCCGAGGAATGGAATGAAGAGCTCGGCAGGTGGTTAAAATCTTTGATTTCCTGACCTCCGTCAGAAAAATTTTCATGTCCACCGAATCTATCAGAGTTCATAAGAATGGAACTCTTGTGAGAGGGATAAGAACTCTATTACGTTCACCTACCATCCGTGAGATCTTAAAAAAGCCAACACGATGTCCGTGTGAGATTTGGCTAATTGGTAAGTTGACGCCTGAATTAAGATATCGTCCAGATAAGGCGCCACTGCTATGCCCCACGGCCTTAGAACCTCCAGAAGCAACCCTAACACCTTTGTGAAAATTCTGAGAGCTGTGTCCAACCCGAAGGGAAGAGCCACAAACTGGTAATGCTTGTCAAGAAAGGCGAACCTGAGGAACTGGTGATGATCTTTGTGGATAGGGATGTGTAGATACGCATCCTTTAAGTGCACGGTGGTCATATATTGACCCTCCTGGATCATTGGTAAAATAGTCTGAATGGTCTCCATCTTGAAGGATTGGACTCGGAGGAATTTGTTTAGGATCTTGAGATCTAAAATTGGTCTGAAGGTTCCCTCTTTTTTGGGAACCACAGATTGGAGTAGAACCCCTGCCCCTGTTCTGTTTTTCGGAACTGGGCAGATCACTCCCATGGTATATAGGTCTTCTACACAGCATAAGAATGCCTCTCTTTTTGTCTGGTTTACAGACAATTGAGAAAGATGGAATCTCCCCCTTGGAGGAGAATTTTTGAAATCTAGAAGGTAGCCCTGGGTTACGATTTCTAAAGCCCAGGAGTCTTCCCTCCAGTGATGTCTGAAATGATCGCTTTCAGTTCAGGCCTGAATAGGGTCTTACCCTTGAAAGGGATGGCTAAAAGCTTAGATTTTGATGACAAATCAGCAAACCAGGACTTAAGCCATAATGCGCTAAAATGGCAAAACCTGAATTCTTTTCCGCTAATTTAGCCAGTTGAAAAGTGGCATCTGTAATGAAAGAATTAGCTAGCTTTAAAGCCCTAATTCTATCCAGAATATCATCTAATGGGGTCTCAGCCTGAAGAGCCTCCTCCAGAGCCTCAACCCAAAAAGCAGCAGCAGTAGTTACAGGAACAATGCACACTAAAGGTTGGAGAAGAAAACCCTGATGAACAAATATTTTCTTTAGGAGAGCCTCTAATTTTTTATCTATAGGATCTTTGAAAGAACAATTGTCCTCAATAGGTATAGTTGTACGCTTAGCCAGGGTACAAATAGCTCCCTCCACCTTAGGGACCGTCTGCCACGAGTCCCGCATGGTGTCTGATATGGGAAACATTTTCTTAAAAGTAGGAGGGGGAGCAAACGGAATACCTGGTCTATCCCACTCCTTAGTAACAATGTCCGAAATCCTCTTAGGGACCGGAAAAACCATCAGTGTAGGCAGGAACCTCTAGAAATCTGTCCATTTTACACAATTTCTCTGGAACTACAATAGGGTCACAATCATCCAGAGTCGCTAAAACCTCCCTGAGCAACAAGCAGAGGTGTTCTAGTTTAAATGTAAAAGCCATCATATTTGAGTCTGTCTGAGGGAACATCTTTCCTGAATCAGAAATCTCTCCCTCAGACAACAAATCCCTCACCCCCAACATTGAGAGGGTACATCGTATATGGCTAATAAAGCGTCAAAGGGCTCAGCATTTGTTCTCACACCAGACCTACTGCGCTTCCCCTGCAACCCAGGCAGCTTAGATAAAACCTCTGTGAGGTTAGTATTCATAACTGCGGCCATATCTTGCAGGGTGAAAGAATTAGACGCAATAGAAGTACTTGGCGTCGCTTGTGCGGGCGTCAATGGTTGTGACACTTTTGGAGAATTAGATGGCATAACCTGATTCCCTTCTGACTGAGAATCATCCTGCGACATACTTTTAGTAGCTAAAATATGTTCTTTGCAATTTATTGACTTTTCAGTGCATGAGGGACACATTCTAAGTGGGGGTTCCACAATGGCTGCTAAACATATTGAACAATGACTTTCCTCAATGTCAGACATGTTGAACAGGCTAGTAATGACTACAAACAAGCATGAAAACACTTTTTAGTTCGTGAAAAAAAATAATCTTAAAAAACGGTACTGCACCTTTAGGAAAAAAAAAAAGCATACACGTTCTGCAAAACTGCTTTAAAAAACGCACCGAATCAATTTTTTATAGCAGACTCAATGTGTAGTTAGGTTTGCTCCACAAGAAAATTTAACATTTAACCCTTTATTGTGCAAACCGGATTGAAATAAGGCCTAAATCCGGAAAAAAAACACCCCCAGCACCTTGCCACAGCCCTGCTGTGGCGCCTACCTGCCCTCAGGGATTGTAAATATGGGGTTAAAAACTTTGATTTGACCCAAAACATCCATAAGGGCCCTCAGGAGTTGGAGCTTGCTGCTTGCAGAGTGAAAACTGCGCATCTGAGGCATGGAAATAGGCCCCGCCCATCTCACTCGATGTCTCTACAGCCTCAAAGAACTGCACCAGAACGGTTTAAAACTAGCCATGTGGGTTCTGAGACCCACATAAGCCAAGTGTACCCTCAATAAAGTTGCCCACAATACGTTAACAGCACTCCCAGTTCAAAAAAAGTTTGCCCACAAACATTCAAAACTCAGTGTCAACAATTTTTTTTTAATTAGCCCCTTATGCAAGCTTAGTAATGCCTTTCTATAGCTCTTAAGATTACTGCTTACCCTTACCCTCATGGGGATACTGTCAGCCTTTCTGAAATACAGTCTCTCCACACAAAAAAAAAAAAGATTGAACATACCTCCCTGCTATATAGCATGAAAACTTTCCTCACACTGAAGTTTCTTGTACCCCTCAGCCTCTGTGGGAACAACACTGGATCTTAGTTACAAATGCTAAGATCATCATCCTCCAGGCAGAAGTCTTCATCCATCTGCTGCCTGAGAGTAAATAGTACACACCGGTACCATTTAAAACAAAAAACTCTTGCTTCAAGAAATTAAAAAACTAATATTTTATCACCTTTCACTTTACCCTTCCTAGTACTTACAGTAGGCAAAGAGAATGACTGGGGGGTGAAGCTAAGGGAGGAGCTATATAGACAGCTCTGCTGTGGTGCTCTTTGCCACTTCCTGTTAGCAGGAGGATAATATCCCACAAGGATGAATCCGTGGACTCGTCATACCTTATAGAAGAAAACAGAATTTATGTTTACCTGATAAATTACTTTCTCCAACGGTGTGTCCGGTCCACGGCGTCATCCTTACTTGTGGGATATTCTCTTCCCCAACAGGAAATGGCAAAGAGCCCAGCAAAGCTGGTCACATGATCCCTCCTAGGCTCCGCCTACCCCAGTCATTCGACCGACGTTAAGGAGGAATATTTGCATAGGAGAAACCATATGATACCGTGGTGACTGTAGTTAAAGAACATAAATTATCAGACCTGATTAAAAAACCAGGGCGGGCCGTGGACCGGACACACCGTTGGAGAAAGTAATTTATCAGGTAAACATAAATTCTGTTTTCTCCAACATAGGTGTGTCCGGTCCACGGCGTCATCCTTACTTGTGGGATATTCTCTTCCCCAACAGGAAATGGCAAAGAGCCCAGCAAAGCTGGTCACATGATCCCTCCTAGGCTCCGCCTACCCCAGTCATTCGACCGACGTTAAGGAGGAATATTTGCATAGGAGAAACCATATGATACCGTGGTGACTGTAGTTAAAGAACATAAATTATCAGACCTGATTAAAAAACCAGGGCGGGCCGTGGACCGGACACACCGTTGGAGAAAGTAATTTATCAGGTAAACATAAATTCTGTTTTCTCCAACATAGGTGTGTCCGGTCCACGGCGTCATCCTTACTTGTGGGAACCAATACCAAAGCTTTAGGACACGGATGAAGGGAGGGAGCAAATCAGGTCACCTAAATGGAAGGCACCACGGCTTGCAAAACCTTTCTCCCAAAAATAGCCTCAGAAGAAGCAAAAGTATCAAACTTGTAAAATTTGGTAAAAGTGTGCAGTGAAGACCAAGTCGCTGCCCTACATATCCGATCAACAGAAGCCTCGTTCTTGAAGGCCCATGTGGAAGCCACAGCCCTAGTGGAAGGAGCTGTGATCCTTTCAGGAGGCTGCCGTCCGGCAGTCTCGTAAGCCAATCTGATGATGCTTTTAATCCAAAAAGAGAGAGAGGTAGAAGTTGCTTTTTGACCTCTCCTTTTACCAGAATAAACAACAAACAAGGAAGATGTTTGTCTAAAATCCTTTGTAGCATCTAAATAGAATTTTAGAGCGCGAACAACATCCAAATTGTGCAACAAACGTTCCTTCTTCGAAACTGGTTTCGGACACAGAGAAGGCACGACTATCTCCTGGTTAATGTTTTTGTTAGAAACAACTTTTGGAAGAAAACCAGGTTTAGTACGTAAAACCACCTTATCTGCATGGAACACCAGATAAGGAGGAGAACACTGCAGAGCAGATAATTCTGAAACTCTTCTAGCAGAAGAAATTGCAACCAAAAACAAAACTTTCCAAGATAATAACTTAATATCAACGGAATGTAAGGGTTCAAACGGAACCCCCTGAAGAACTGAAAGAACTAAGTTGAGACTCCAAGGAGGAGTCAAAGGTTTGTAAACAGGCTTGATTCTAACCAGAGCCTGAACAAAGGCTTGAACATCTGGCACAGCTGCCAGCTTTTTGTGAAGTAACACAGACAAGGCAGAAATCTGTCTCATCAAGGAACTTGCAGATAATCCTTTTTTCCAATCCTTCTCGAAGGAAGGATAGAATCTTAGGAATCTTAACCTTGTCCCAAGGGAATCCTTTAGATTCACACCAACAGATATATTTTTTCCAAATTTTGTGGTAAATTTTTCTAGTTACAGGCTTTCTGGCCTGAACAAGAGTATCAATAACAGAATCTGAGAACCCTCGCTTTGATAAGATCAAGCGTTCAATCTCCAAGCAGTCAGCTGGAGTGGGACCAGATTCGGATGTTCGAACGGACCTTGAACAAGAAGGTCTCGTCTCAAAGGTAGCTTCCATGGTGGAGCCGATGACATATTCACCAGATCTGCATACCAAGTCCTGCGTGGCCACGCAGGAGCTATCAAGATCACCGACGCCCTCTCCTGATTGATCCTGGCTACCAGCCTGGGGATGATAGGAAACGGCGGGAATACATAAGCTAGTTTGAAGGTCCAAGGTGCTACTAGTGCATCTACTAGAGTCGCCTTGGGATCCCTGGATCTGGACCCATAGCAAGGAACCTTGAAGTTCTGACGAGAGGCCATCAGATCCATGTCTGGAATGCCCCACAGTTGAGTGATTTGGGCAAAGATTTCCGGATGGAGTTCCCACTCCCCCGGATGCAATGTCTGACGACTCAGAAAATCCGCTTCCCAATTTTCCACTCCTGGGATGTGGATTGCAGACAGGTGGCAGGAGCGAGTCTCCGCCCATTGAATGATTTTGGTCACTTCTTCCATCGCCAGGGAACTCCTTGTTCCCCCCTGATGGTTGATGTACGCAACAGTCGTCATGTTGTCTGATTGAAACCGTATGAACTTGGCCCTCGCTAGCTGAGGCCAAGCCTTGAGAGCATTGAATATCGCTCTCAGTTCCAGAATATTTATCGGTAGAAGAGATTCTTCCCGAGACCAAAGACCCTGAGCTTTCAGGGATCCCCAGACCGCGCCCCAGCCCATCAGACTGGCGTCGGTCGTGACAATGATCCACTCTGGTCTGCGGGAGGTCACCCCTTGTGACAGGTTGTCCATGGACAGCCACCAACGGAGTGAGTCTCTGGTCCTCTGATTTACTTGTATCTTCGGAGACAAGTCTGTATAGTCCCCATTCCACTGACTGAGCATACACAGTTGTAATGGTCTTAGATGAATGCGCGCAAAAGGAACTATGTCCATTGCCGCTACCATCAAACCTATCACTTCCATGCACTGCGCTATGGAAGGAAGAGGAACGGAATGAAGTATCCGACAAGAGTTTAGAAGTTTTGTTTTTCTGGTCTCTGTCAGAAAAATCCTCATTTCTAAGGAGTCTATTATTGTTCCCAAGAAGGGAACTCTTGTCGACGGAGATAGAGAACTCTTTTCCACGTTCACTTTCCATCCGTGAGATCTGAGAAAGGCCAGGACTATGTCCGTGTGAGCCTTTGCTTGAGGAAGGGACGACGCTTGAATCAGAATGTCGTCCAAGTAAGGTACTACAGCAATGCCCCTTGGTCTTAGCACCGCCAGAAGGGACCCTAGTACCTTTGTGAAAATCCTTGGAGCAGTGGCTAATCCGAAAGGAAGCGCCATGAACTGGTAATGCTTGTCCAGGAATGCGAACCTTAGGAACCGATGATGTTCCTTGTGGACAGGAATATGTAGATACGCATCCTTTAAATCCACCGTGGTCAAGAATTGACCTTCCTGGATGGAAGGATTGTTCGAATGGTTTCCATTTTGGACGATGGAACCTTGAGAAACTTGTTTAGGATCTTGAGATTTAAGATTGGTCTGAACGTTCCCTCTTTTTTGGGAACTACGAACAGATTGGAGTAGAACCCCATCCCTTTTTCTTTTAATGGAACAGGATGAATCACTTCCAGAAGGTAACCTTGGGAGACTATTTCTAGCGCCCAATGATCCAGAACATCTCTTGCCCAAGCCTGAGTGAAGAGAGAGAGTCTGCCCCCCACCAAATCCGGTCCCGGATCGGGGGCCCGCATCTCATGCTGTCTTGGGAGCAGTGGCAGGTTTCTTGGCCTGCTTTCCTTTGTTCCAGCCTTGCATTGGTCTCCAGGCTGGATTGGCTTGAGAAGTATTACCCTCCTGCTTAGAGGACGTAGCACTTGGGGCTGGTCCGTTTCTGCGAAAGGGACGAAAATTAGGTTTATTTTTGGCCTTGAAAGACCTATCCTGAGGAAGGGCGTGGCCCTTGCCCCCAGTGATATCAGAGATAATCTCTTTCAAGTCAGGGCCAAACAGTGTTTTCCCCTTGAAAGGAATGTCAAGCAATTTGTTCTTGGAAGACGCATCCGCTGACCAAGATTTTAACCAAAAGCGCTCTGCGCGCCACAATAGCAAACCCAGAATTTTTCGCCGCTAACCTAGCCAATTGCAAGGTGGCGTCTAGGGTGAAAGAATTAGCCAATTTAAGAGCACGAATTCTGTCCATAATCTCCTCATAAAAAGAAGAATTACTAATAATCGCCTTTTCTAGCTCATCGAACCAGAAACACGCGGCTGTAGTGACAGGGACAATGCATGCAATTGGTTGTAGAAGGTAACCTTGCTGAACAAACATCTTTTTTAGCAAACCTTCTAATTTTTTATCCATAGGATCTTGGAAAACACAACTATCTTCTATGGGTATAGTGGTGCGCTTGTTTAGAGTAGAAACCGCCCCCTCGACCTTGGGGACTGTCTGCCATAAGTCCTTTCTGGGGTCGACTATAGGAAACAATTTTTTAAATATGGGGGGAGGTACGAAAGGTATACCGGGCCTGTCCCATTCTTTATTAACAATGTACGCCACCCGCTTGGGTATAGGAAAAGCTTCGGGGGGCCCCGGGGCCTCTAGGAACTTGTCCATTTTACATAGTGTTTCTGGAATGACCAGATAATAACAATCATCCAAATTGGATAACACCTCCTTAAGCAGAGCGCGGAGATGTTCCAACTTAAATTTAAAAGTAATCACATCAGGTTCAGCTTGTTGAGAAATTTTTCCTGAATCTGAAATTTCTCCCTCAGACAAAACCTCCCTGGCCCCCTCAGACTGGTGTAGGGGCCCTTCAGAAACAATATCATCAGCGTCCTCATGCTCTTCAGTATTTTCTAAAACAGAGCAGTCGCGCTTTCGCTGATAAGTGGGCATATTGGCTAAAATGTTTGATAGAATTATCCATTACAGCCGTTAATTGTTGCATAGTAAGGAGTATTGGCGCGCTAGATGTACTAGGGGCCTCCTGTATGGGCAAGACTGGTGTAGACGAAGGAGGGGATGATGCAGTACCATGCTTACTCCCCTCACTTGAGGAATCATCTTGGGCATCATTTTTACTAAATTCTTTATGACATAAATCACATCTATTTAAATGAGAAGGAACCTTGGCTTCCCCACAGTCAGAACACAATCTATCTGGTAGTTCAGACATGTTAAACAGGCATAAACTTGATAACAAAGCACAAAAAACGTTTTAAAATAAAACCGTTACTGTCACTTTAAATTTTAAACTGAACACACTTTATTACTGCAATTGCGAAAAAGTATGAAGGAATTGTTCAAAATTCACCAAAATTTCACCACAGTGTCTTAAAGCCTTAAAAGTATTGCACACCAAATTTGGAAGCTTTAACCCTTAAAATAACGGAACCGGAGCCGTTTTTATATTTAACCCCTTTACAGTCCCTGGAATCTGCTTTGCTGAGACCCAACCAAGCCCAAAGGGGAATACGATACCAAATGATGCCTTCAGAAAGACTTTTCTATGTATCAGAGCTCCACACACATGCAGCTGCATGTCATGCTGTTCCAAAAACAAGTGCGCCATACCGGCGCGAAAATGAGGCTCTGACTATGATTAGGGAAAGCCCCTATAGAATAAGGTGTCTAAAACAGTGCCTGCCGATATTATTTTACAAAAAATACCCAGATTAAATGATTCCTCAAGGCTAAATATGTGTAAATATGATCGATTTAGCCCAGAAAATGTCTACAGTCTTAATAAGCCCTTGTGAAGCCCTTATTTACTGTCTGAATAAAAATGGCTTACCGGATCCCATAGGGAAAATGACAGCTTCCAGCATTACATCGTCTTGTTAGAATGTGTCATACCTCAAGCAGCAAAAGACTGCTCACTGTTCCCCCAACTGAAGTTAATTCCTCTCAACAGTCCTGTGTGGAACAGCCATGGATTTTAGTAACGGTTGCTAAAATCATTTTCCTCATACAAACAGAAATCTTCATCTCTTTTCTGTTTCAGAGTAAATAGTACATACCAGCACTATTTTAAAATAACAAACTCTTGATTGAATAATAAAAACTACAGTTAAACACTAAAAAACTCTAAGCCATCTCCGTGGAGATGTTGCCTGTACAACGGCAAAGAGAATGACTGGGGTAGGCGGAGCCTAGGAGGGATCATGTGACCAGCTTTGCTGGGCTCTTTGCCATTTCCTGTTGGGGAAGAGAATATCCCACAAGTAAGGATGACGCCGTGGACCGGACACACCTATGTTGGAGAAATAATAAATAAAATATAAATAATAAATAACTGAATTTTAAATAAGCAGTAGATTATTAGTATACGTATACCCTGTGAGCTTGTGCACATGCTCAGTAGGATATAGTTTACCAGAAAGTGTGAATTTGATAATGGAAGAAAAATTTAAAAAAAAAAAAGGTGTCTTAACACTGCATGATCCATCTGAAACAAAAGTTTATTTGGACTTGTCTCTTTAACTACACCTTGAAACTGTAGTCTTTGCTGGCATACATCCTTTGTGACAGCGTGTCTTCCTTTAACGTATGTGAAGATAAACTTAAGAGTAAAATCAGTTCTCTACCAGCTTCTTTTCACCAAGTATAAAATGAGGTAAGATGGTTGTCTTGAAAGGCATCGAAGTGGTACACAGTTGCACAGGAATTGAAGAAAAGGCTAGAAAACCATCTTCTATGGAAGTACCTGCAGCTCACCTTGTTATTTATTTTGGTGTGCTATTCAGCCAACACACACACCACCTCAAGGCTTTACTCACAAACCCAGAGGATAAAGGGACAGTCTAGGCCAAAATAAACTTTTATGATTCAGATAGAGCATGTAATTTTAAACAATTTTCCAATTTACTTTTATCACCAATTTTGCTTTGTTCTCTCGGTATTCTTAGTTGAAAGCTTAACCTAGGAGTTTCATATGCTAATTTCTTAAACCTTGAAGGTCACCTCTTTTCAGAATGCATTTTAACAGTTTTTCACCACTAGAGGGTGCTAGTTCACGTATTTCATATAGATAACACTGTGCTCGTGCACGTTTAGTTATCTGGGAGCAGGCACTGATTGGATAGACTGCAAGTCTGTCAAAAGAACTGAAATAAAGGGGCAGTTTGCAGAGGCTTAGATACAAGATAATCACAGAGGTTAAAAGTATATTAATATAACTGTTGGTTATGCAAAACTGGGGAATGGGTAAAAAAGGGATTATCTATCTTTTAAAACAATAACAATTCTGGTGTAGACTGTCCCTTTAATCCTACAATTGCAATATAGACTCACACCTTGGTCATATATAAGGAATCCCTTCTGAATGAATTAATGGCTGCTCAAAATCAGAGACCTTGACTAACAGAACACTGAATCAGCGAGTTTTGTTAATTCTGGGAAAACACTTTTTAAAAAACGCTGGATGACATACAGTGATAGACTCCAACTCATTCTCAAGTGAATGCATTTATTCATTAAACATCTTAAAATTTGATAATAGGATAAAGATGTAAAAACACCCAGCTCCAGAAAGTTCTTAACTGCATAAAGAAAAAAAATCTGTCAAACGTAGGGCATGTATAAATTGGAATAACCTAAAGTGCCTCTGCTGGCATACATATACACACATGTCTTGTAATAGGCTGATGGGTTTCACATGACACAGGGGGGGGTGGCAATTTGATACAAAAAAAAAAAAATTGTTGGGGGAAAATAAAAAAAAATAAGATCACCTGCTTATTTGGAATTCAGAGCAAGTGCTCTTGCATTTTCTTATTCTACTGTATTCAATGGTCCTTCATACCTAGCTCCCAGTAGTTCAACAAAGGACATCTAAAGAATTAAGTAAATTTGATAACAGAAGTACAGTTGTTTAAAATGGTATGCACCATCTGAAACCCAAAATTGTTCTTTCAAGATTCAATGCCCCTTTAATACTAAATGTAGCTTTCCAAAGCCTTTAAAGGGACACTCAATCAAAATTAACCTTTCATTATTCAGATAGAGCATGCCATTTTAAACAACTTTCCAATTTACTTCAATAAACTAAATGTGCGCAGTATTTTTATATTTCCACTTTTTGAGTCACCAGCTCCTACTGAGCATGTGCAAGAATAAGTGTATGCATTTGTAAATGGCTGATGGCTGTCACATGGTATGTGTATGCATTTGTGATTGGCTAATGGCTGTTACATGGTACAGGGGGAGTGGAAAAAGACATAACTTAAAATTGTCAGAAAAAAAAAAAATCTGCTACTCATTTGAAGTTTAGACTAAGTGCTATTGCATTGTCTTGTTATCTTGCATTTGTTGATTATGCAAATCTACTGTGTTGACTGGTCCTTTAAGCTGCAGACCAACCTTTCTTGCTCCAAACCCTCAAATCCTTTGGAATTTCTGCCACAGCCCTCTTTCGATTCTTTGAATGGTACCTTAAGAGTATCTCCTGTAGCTTGGGAAACTACATTGGTAACACCTTATCGCCTAGAGGCTATCTTACATTGTCCAATCGCTGCTCTTCCGAAGATATTTGCGCTTGTAACTTTTAAAAAATACAATTGTAGCATGGCAAAAATTGTGTGGTTATGGGTTGTTCTCCTCACGTTTCCAAATATTTACCCATTATAGGTAATCCAACCTTTACTCCAGGAACAGATTATGTTTTTAGATCTTGGTTTTATAAAAGGGCTGGTATATGTTACACAAATGTTAAATTCAGACCTAGTTCCATTATCCTTCAGGGAAATCAGCAACCAATTTGGATTATCGAAAAAGGAGCTCTATGCCTATTTACAAGTAAGACATTTTATATATGAATTAAAAAAGAATCATGGTGTAGATTATGCAAAAGACGTTCCGTCTTTGAAGGATTAGGACACAATGAAGGAACAACAATCTCTTGATTGATATTCCTGTTAGAAACCACCTTAGGTAAAAACCCTGGTTTGGTACGCAGAACTACCTCGTCTGAATGAAAAATCAGATAAGGAGAATCACAATGTAAGGCAGATAACTCAGAGACTCTTCGAGCCGAGAAAATAGCCATCGAAAACAGAACTTTCCAAGATAAAAGTTTAATATCATTGGAATGAAGGGGTTCAAACTGAACTCCCTGAAGAACTTTAAGAACCAAGTTTAAGCTCCACGGGGGAGCAACAGCTTTAAACACAGGCTTAATCCTAACCAAAGCCAAACAAAATGCCTGGAACTTCTGCCAGACGCTTGTGCAAAAGAATAGACAGAGCAGAGATCTGTCCTTTTAAAGAACTAGCTGATAAGCCTTTGTCCAAACCCTCTTGGAGAAAGGACAATATCCTAGGAATCCTAACCTTACTCCATGAGTAACTCTTGGATTCACACCAATAAAGATATTTACGCCATATCTTATGGTAGAGATTTTCCTGGTGACAGGCTTCCGAGCCTGTATTAAGGTATCAATGACTGACTGAGAAGCCACGCCTTGATAGAATCAAGCGTTCAATCTCCATGCAGTCAGTCTCAGAGAAATTAGATTTGGATGATTGAAAGGACCTTGTATTAGAAGGTCCTGCCTCAGAGGCAGAGTCCATGGTGGAAGAGATGACATGTCCACTAGGTCTGCATACCAGGTCCTGCGTGGCCACGCAGGCGCTATCAGAATCACCGATGCTCTCTCCTGTTTGATTTTGGCATTCAGTCGAGGGAGCAGTGGAAACTGTGGAAACACATAGGCCAGGTTGAAGAACCAAGGAGCTGCTAGAGCATCTATCAGCGTTGCTCCCGGGTCCCTGGACCTGGATCCGTAACAAGGAAGCTTGGCGTTCTGGCGAGACGCCATGAGATCCAGTTCTGGTTTGCCCCAACGATGGACCAGTTGAGCAAACACCTCCGGATAGAGTTCCCACTCATCCGGATGAAAAGTCTGACGACTTAGAAAATCCGCCTCCCAATTCTCTACGCCTGGGATGTGGATTGCTGACAGGTGGCAAGAGTGAGACTCTGCCCAGTGAATTATCTTTGAGACTTCTAACATCGCTAGGGAACTCCTGGTTCCCCCTTGATGGTTGATGTAAGCCACAGTCGTGATGTTGTCCTGATGAACCTCAGGGTTGCTAACTGAGGCCAAGCAAGAAGAGCAATGAATATTGCTCTTAACTCCAGAATATTTATTGGGAGGAGTTTCTCCTCCTGAGTCCATGATCCCTGAGCCTTCAGGGAGTTTGACTGCGCCCCAACCTAGAAGGCTGGCATCTGTTACAATTGTCCAATCTGGCCTGCGAAAGGTCATACCCTTGGACAGATGGACCCGAGAAAGCCACCAGAGAAGAGAATCTCTGGTCTCTTGATCCAGATTTAGTAGAGGGGACAAATCTGAGTAATCCCCATTCCACAGACTTAGCATGCATAATTGCAGCGGTCTGAGATGCAGGCGCGCAAATGGCACTATGTCCATTGCCGCTACCATTAAGCCGACTACTTCCATGCACTGAGCCACTGACGGGCGTGGAATGGAATGAAGGACACGGCAAGCATTTAGAAGTTTTGATAACCTGGACTCAGTCAGGTAAATTTTCATCTCTACAGAATCTATAAGAGTCCCTAGGAAGGAGACTCTTGTGAGTGGTGATAGAGAACTATTTTCCACGTTCACTTTCCACCCATGCGACCTCAGAAATGCCAGAACTATCTCTGTATGAGACTTGGCAATTTGAAAGCTTGACGCCTGTATCAGGATGTCGTCTAGATACAGAGCCACCGCTATGCCTCGCGGTCTTAGAACCGCCAGAAGTGAGCCCAGAACCTTTGTAAAAATTCTTGGGGCAGTGGCCAACCCGAAGGGAAGAGCTACAAATTGGTAATGCCTGTCTAGAAAGGCAAACCTTAGGAACCGATGATGATCTTTGTGAATCGGTATGTGAAGGTAGGCATCCTTTAAGTCCACTGTGGTCATGTACTGACCCTCTTGGATCATGGGTAGGATGGTCCGAATAGTTTCCATTTTGAATGATGGAACTCTGAGGAATTTGTTTAAGATCTTTAGATCCAAGATTGGTCTGAAGGTTCCCTCTTTCTTGGGAACCACAGATTTGAATAAAATCCCTGTCCTTGTTCCGTCCGCGGAACTGGATGGATCACTCCCATTACTAGGAGGTCTTGCACACAGCTTAGGAATGCCTCTTTCTTTATCTGGTTTGCTGATAACCTTGAAAGATGAAATCTCCCTTGTGGAGGAGAAGCTTTGAAGTCCAGAAGATATCCCTGAGATATGATCTCCAACGCCCAGGGATCCTGAACATCTCTTGCCCACGCCTGGGCGAAGAGAGAAAGTCTGCCCCCCCACTCGATCCGTTTCCAGATAGGGGGCCGTTCCTACATGCTGTCTTGGGGGCAGCAGCAGGCTTTCTGGCCTGCTTGCCCTTGTTCCAGGACTGGTTAGGTTTCCAGGCCTGTCTGGAATGAGCAACAGTTCCCTCTTGTTTTGAAGCGGAGGAAGTTGATGCTGCTCCTGCCTTGAAATTTCGAAAGGCACGAAAATTAGACTGTTTGGCCTTTGATTTGGCCCTGTCCTGAGGAAGGGTATGACCCTTGCCTCCAGTAATGTCAGCAATAATTTCCTTCAAGCCAGGCCCGAATAAGGTCTGCCCCTTGAAAGGAATGTTGCGTAATTTAGACTTTGAAGTCACGTCAGCTGACCAGGATTTAAGCCATAGCGCCCTACGCGCCTGGATGGCAAATCCGGAATTCTTAGCCGTTAGTTTAGTCAAATGAACAATGGCATCAGAAACAAATGAGTTAACTAGCTTAAGCGTTCTAAGCCTGTCAATAATTTCATTCAATGGAGCTGTCTGGATGGCCTCTTCCAGGGCCTCAAACCAGAATGCCGCCGCCGCAGCAGTGACAGGCGCAATGCATGCAAGGGGCTGTAAAATAAAACCTTGTTGAATAAACATTTTCTTAAGGTAACCCTCCATTTTTTTATCCATTGGATCTGAAAAAGCACAACTGTCCTCAACCGGGATAGTGGTAAGCTTTGCTAAAGTAGTAACTGCTCCCTCCACCTTAGGGACCGTCTGCCATAAGTCCCGTGTAGTGGCGTCTATTGGAAACATTTTTCTAAATATTGGAGGTGGGGAAAAGGGCACACCGGGTCTATCCCACTCCTTGCTAATAATTTCTGTAAGCCTTTTAGGTATAGGAAAAACGTCAGTACACACCGGCACCGCATAGTATCTATCCAGCCTACACAATTTCTCTGGAATTGCAACTGTGTTACAGTCATTCAGAGCAGCTAATACCTCCCCAAGCAATACACGGAGGTTCTCAAGCTTAAATTTAAAATTAGAAATCTCTGAATCAGGTTTCCCCGAGTCAGAGATGTCACCCACAGACTGAAGCTCTCCGTCCTTATGTTCTGCATACTGTGACGCAGTATCAGACATGGCTCTAACAGCATTTGCGCGCTCTGTATCTCTCCTAACCCCAGAGCTATCGCGCTTGCCTCTTAATTCAGGCAATCTAGATAATACCTCTGACAGGGTATTATTCATGATTGCAGCCATGTACTGCAAGGTAATCGCTATGGGCGTCCCTGATGTAATTGGCGCCATATTAGCGTGCGTCCCCTGAGCGGGAGGCGAAGGGTCTGACACGTGGGGAGAGTTAGTCGGCATAACTTCCCCCTCGACAGACCCCTCTGGTGACAATTCTTTTATAGATAAAGACTGATCTTTACTGTTTAAGGTGAAATCAATACATTTAGTACACATTCTCCTATGGGGCTCCACCATGGCTTTCAAACATAATGAACAAGTAGGTTCCTCTGTGTCAGACATGTTTAAACAGACTAGCAATGAGACTAGCAAGCTTGGAAAACACTTTAAAACAAGTTTACAAGCAATATAAAAAACGTTACTGCGCCTTTAAGAAACACAAATTTTCCCAAATTTTGAAATAACAGTGAAAAAATGCAGTTACACTAAAGAAATTTTTACAGTGTATGTAATAAGTTAGCAGAGCATTGCACCCACTTGCAAATGATGATTAACCCCTTAATACCAAAAACGGAATAACAAATGACAAAAACGTTTTTTAAACAGTCACAACAACTGCCACAGCTCTACTGTGGCTTTTTACCTCCCTCAATACGACTTTTGAAGCCTTTTGAGCCCTTCAGAGAAGTCCTGGATCATGCAGGAAGAAGCTGGATGTCTGTGTCTGTAATTTTTGCTGTGCAAAAAAACGCCAAAATAGGCCCCTCCCACTCATATTACAACAGTGGGAAGCCTCAGGGAACTGTTTCTAGGCAAAATTCAAGCCAGCCATGTGGAAAAAAACTAGGCCCCAATAAGTTTCATCACCAAACATATGTAAAAAACGATTAAACATGCCAGCAAACGTTTTAAAATACACTTTTATAAGAGTATGTATCTCTATTAATAAGCCTGATACCAGTCGCTATCACTGCATTTAAGGCTTTACTTACATTACTTCGGTATCAGCAGCATTTTCTAGCAAATTCTATCCCTAGAAAAATATTTTAACTGCACATACCTTATTACAGGAAAACCTGCACGCTATTGCCCCTCTGAAGTTACCTCACTCCTCAGAATATGTGAGAACAGCAAAGGATCTTAGTTACTTCTGCTAAGATCATAGAAAACGCAGGCAGATTCTTCTTCTAAATACTGCCTGAGATAAACAGTACACTCCGGTACCATTTAAAAATAACAAACTTTTGATTGAAGAAATAAACTAAGTATAAAACACCACAGTCCTCTTACGACCTCCATCTTAGTTGAGAGTTGCAAGAGAATGACTGGATATGGCAGTGAGGGGAGGAGCTATATAGCAGCTCTGCAGTGGGTGATCCTCTTGCAACTTCCTGTTGGGAAGGAGAATATCCCACAAGTAATGGATGATCCGTGGACTGGATACACTTAACAAGAGAAATATGCATTTATAGATTTATTGTATATGGAGTATTACAAAGGGAGCTTAAAGATATTTTTAAAAGCCCAAGCTTATGGATTGTTAGACTTGACAATTCTTTGTTTGTAATTATTTAAAGGGACAGAATTCTCATATGCTAAACCACTTGATAGTGATGCAGCATAACTGAAAAAAAGATGACAAGAAAATATCACCTAAGCATCTCTATTCATAAAAGGAAGATATAAAACCTAGCAAGTTCTTCAGCTCACTAGCGTAAGTTGTGTAAACAGTTATATTTTAGGTGCAAGTTAGAAAAGAAAAAAAAAACACACACACACAAACACTAGTCAATCAGTAGTGCTGAGGTAATGCTTTGATCTCATAGGATTTCACTGAAATCTGATGAGCTTTCATAGTACTTACTCAAAAGGGACATTCAACACCAAAATTGTTATGGTTTAAAAAGATAGATAATGCCTTTACTATCCATTCCCCAGCTCTGCACAACCAACATTGTTATATTAATATACTTTATAACATTTAAACCTCTAACATTTCTGCCAGTTTCTAAGCCAGTACAGACGGCCTTTTATCACATGCTTAATTATTAGATTTTCACAAGACACATGGTCCGTATTGATTACATTGTGCTCACTCTCGGAGTTGTGAGCAACACAGCACTAACTGATTAAAATGCAAGTCAATAGACAATGAATAAAAAAAATGTCACCAGGGGCTAGCAGAAGAGGCATAGCTTCAAGGTAATCAAAGGTAAAAAGTGTATTAATATAACCATGTTGGCTGTGCAAAACTGGGGAATGGGTAATAAAGGGATTTTTTAAACTAACATTTTGGAGTTGAATGTCCCTTTAAACTGAATAGGAAAATAGCATGACTGCCTGCACGACAGATGCACACCTCCCTAGCTTGTCCTGGGACAAGCATCCTGACTGGCTGCTTAAAGTCTCTAAAGTGGGTGTGAATAGCTTCCTTTTTAACAGAGATGTTCAGGTGATATTTTCAGCTTTTTACAGCTATGCTGCATCAGTTTCAAGTGCCAGAATCAAGTAATAGAAGCGACAGCAAATAACTTATTAAAAAGTTACATAGACAAAAAGAACGGCAACGTTTCGGGATGCTATCCCTTATTCATGCCATACAAACAAACATTACTGACTTATATACCAACTTACCACTAGGTGGCACTAATAATCATTTTATCTATTAACACATTCATTACCTATACAGCAATATAATATACAGTGTTCACATAGTTTTACAAAATGTTAAATAAACAGGATATTCTGCTTATTGTATTAGGAATGACTTGACTTATAGAAGAATCACCATAATTCGTCCTATCAGCTCATACAACAAAAACATCTGTATTTTTATAGCCCCAGCCTTAGGTAATAAAGTTAAAGGACCAGTCAACACATTAGATTTACATAATCAACAAATGCAAGATAACAAGACAATGCAATAGCATTTAGTCTGAACTTCAAATAAGTAGTAGATTTTTTATAACAAATTTCAAAGTTATGTATATTTCCACTCCCCTTGTACCATGTGATAGCAATCAGCCAATCACAAATGCATATACGTATAGTCTGTGAATTCTTGCACATGCTCAGTAGGATCTGGTGACTCAAAAAGTGTAAATATAAAAGACTGTGCACATTTTTTTTAATGGAAGTAAATTGGAAAGTTGTTTAAAATTATATGTTGTATCTGAATCATGAACATTTAATTTAACCTGAGTGTCCCTTTAAGTCCCAGTCTTTATTTAGACCTTTAGGCTCAAGGGACCCCAATTCATAAATCCAAAAGGATTCTCTCTGTTTAAGACGAAGTTCCCTATCCCCCCTCTACGTACCACTTCAATGTGGTCAATAATTTGAAATTTAAGTTGGCTAATTGAATGACCAACTTTCAGAAAATTATTAGCTAATGGGGCTTTTAAATTACCAGTACGTATATTACTTTTGTGTTCTATAATCCTATCCTTAGCAGATCTAGTGGACTCCCCTATATACAAACCTCCACATGGGCATTTAATCATGTAAATTATAAATGTTGTTAAACAGGTTAAAAAAAAAAAAAAAAACAACTTATGGAATATTTCTTCCCAGAGTGGGGGTGATAAAATACGGGACCTTTAGTGATGTTACCGTAACATGAACATCCTAAACACAGTGATATATTGGGAACCAGTTTTAATTCTAATTCTAGGGCCTACATCTGCCCTTACCAATTTCTTTTGAATATTCATACCTTTTTTTGTAGGCTGGCATTAGATGTACTTGAAATTCTGCTATATTCGGATTACATCTAGCTAGCACTCCCCAGTGCTTATTTATGATCCTCTGAATTTCAAACTCTGAATTATGTTTTGACACAAAAAGCAATATTTGCTTTTTATCATCTATTCTTTCAGACTTATTTCAGTTTCAAGTGCTTAAACATGTCCCTTTAACATCTTGCTTGTTAACCTTCAAGTCTGACACTTGCTGATTAACTGGTCAGCCAGTCAGAAGCAATTGCTAAACTTCTGCTGCAGTAGCTGTATTGCTATTTCCAATGCACTCAAAGGGTTAAATGTTTTCTTTTTTCAACTAATAAAAACATGTCGTCATCTAGGTAAAGCTTTACATATTTAATCCCACTTACTTTGATTTTTAAACAAAGCTTGCTTCAGTATAAAATTTATAATTTTTATTTCTCCTCCAAACAGCACTAAAGCCCGCCCCTAAATGTAGGCTGGATTTTCTAATTACCTATGCAATTTCATTCATCAATAGCAGAGCAGCAAGGATCCTTTAATTTGAATATTTAGAACTGTGTCTTTACACATAGGAAAACTGCTTGAAGCTTAGTGAGCTGCTACTGCATGCACACTACTGTGCACCACTCCTCACACTAACAGCCCACTGCCTGTGAGCTACTGCAGCGGAGATGGCTCTTCTGTGTATAGATGTGTGTTCTCTGCTGTATCAAGCCATAATGCTTCAAGGTCTCAGATGTACCAGAGACCTCACGGACCAAGACTGAAGATCAAACCCCTCCAGACCGGGGAATATAAAACTAGTGGAGTAATTCAGGAACAAAATGATAGTGGAGCCGGCGCTTCTTCCACATAAAACATATGAACCTTATTGTCACATTAATAAAACCCACAGTATATGGACAATAAAGGTAATTTGTTTTGTATGGATGAAGTGCCAGCTCCACTATCATTTGTAATATGAGGGCAATCACATGATCTGTGACTGTTAAAATTCCCCACACTCCATGTTTATCTGCTCTGGCACAGAATGGATGACGCGCTAGCAGGCTCCTAAGCTGAACAATGAGATTTGCGCATGCGTGGGTCAGAAAAAAAAAAACACAGTATGCGCATGCGGGCCGCCATTACTGTTCTTCCTAGGTAGAACAGTTTGAATCCTCATTATGTATATATCGAATCAGAGGGGTTTGGCAGCATAGAAGTTTATTTTGGTAAAATGCAGGCATCTTAGCCTGATGTCAAAACTTCTAAGCTAGTGAATAGACTAGGATCCTGGTTTCTCAACAGTTTGGCCACAACCCGGTAGACCTTGCTGGTGGGACGCGACCTGACAAGTCTCTGCTGCTAGGGATGTTAGATATCCAGCACAAAAAAACATAATTTATGTAAGAACTTACCTGATAAATTCATTTCTTTCATATTAGCAAGAGTCCATAAGCTAGTGACGTATGGGATATACATTCCTACCAGGAGGGGCAAAGTTTCCCAAACCTCAAAATGCCTACAAATACACCCCTCACCACACCCACAATTCAGTTTAACGAATAGCCAAGAAGTGGGGTGATAAGAAAAAAGTGCGAAGCATAAATATAAGGAATTGGAATAATTGTGCTTTATACAAAAAAAATCATAACCACCACAAAAAAGGGTGGGCCTCATGGACTCTTGCTAATATGAAAGAAATTAATTTATCAGGTAAGTTCTTACATAAATTATGTTTTCTTTCATGTAATTAGCAAGAGTCCATGAGCTAGTGACGTATGGGATAATGAATACCCAAGATGTGGATCTTCCACGCAAGAGTCACTAGAGAGGGAGGGATAAAATAAAGACAGCCAATTCCGCTGAAAATAATCCACACCCAAACTAAAGTTTAAATCTTATAATGAAAAAAACTGAAATTATAAGCAGAAGAATCAAACTGAAACAGCTGCCTGAAGTACTTTTCTACCAGAAACTGATTCAGAAGAAGAAAACACATCAAAATGGTAGAATTTAGTGAAAGTATGCAAAGAAGACCAAGTTGCTGCTTTGCAAATCTGATCAACCGAAGCTTCATTCCTAAACGCCCAGGAAGTAGAAACTGACCTAGTAGAATGAGCCGTAATCCTTTGAGGCGGAGTTTTACCCGACTCGACATAAGCATGATGAATTAAAGATTTCAACCAAGATGCCAAAGAAATGGCAGAGGCCTTCTGACCTTTCCTAGAACCAGAAAAGATAACAAATAGACTAGAAGTCTTTCGGAAATTCTTAGTAGCTTCAACATAATATTTCAAAGCTCTAACTACATCCAAAGAATGCAATGATCTCTCCTTAGAATTCTTAGGATTAGGACACAATGAAGGAACCACAATTTCTCTACTAATGTTGTTAGAATTCACAACCTTAGGTAAAAATTTAAAAGAAGTTCGCAACACCGCCTTATCCTGGTGAAAAATCAGAAAAGGAGACTCACAAGAAAGAGCAGATAATTCAGAAACTCTTCTGGCAGAAGAGATGGCCAAAAGGAACAAAACTTTCCAAGAAAGTAATTTAATGTCCAATGAATGCATAGGTTCAAACGGAGGAGCTTGAAGAGCCCCCAGAACCAAATTCAAACTCCAAGGAGGAGAAATTGACTTAATGATAGGTTTTATACGAACCAAAGCTTGTACAAAACAATGAATATCAGGAAGATTAGCAATCTTTCTGTGAAAAAGGAACAGAAAGAGCAGAGATTTGTCCTTTCAAGGAACTTGCAGACAAACCTTTATCCAAACCATCCTGAAGAAACTGTAAAACTCTCGGAATTCTAAAAGAATGCCAGGAAAAATGATGAGAAGACACCAAGAAATATAAGTCTTCCAGACTCTATAATATATCTCCCTAGATACGGATTTACGAGCCTGTAACATAGTATTATTCACAGAGTCAGAGAAACCTCTTTGACTAAGAATCAAGCGTTCGATCTCCATACCTTTAAATTTAAGGATTTGAGATCCTGATGGAAAAAAGGACCTTGCGACAGAAGGTCTGGTCTTAACGCAAGAGTCCACGGTTGGCAAGAGGCCATCCTGACAAGATCCGCATACCAAAACCTGTGAGGCCATGCTGGAGCTACCAGCAGAACAAACTAGCATTCCTTCAGAATCTTGGAGATTACTCTTGGAAGAAGAACTAGAGGCGGAAAGATATAGGCAGGATGATACTTCCAAGGAAGTGACAATGCATCCACTGCTTCCGCTTGAGGATCCCTGGATCTGGACAGATACCTGGGAAGTTTCTTGTTTAGATGAGAGGCCATAAGATCTATTTCTGGAAGTCCCCACATTTGAACAATCTGAAGAAATACCTCTGGGTGAAGAGACCATTCGCCCGGAAGTAACGTTTGGCGACTGAGATAATCCGCTTCCCAATTGTCTATACCTGGAATATGAACCGCAGAAACTAGACAGGAGCTGGATTCCGCCCATACCAGAATTCGAGATACTTCTTTCATAGCCAGAGGACTGTGAGTCCCTCCTTGATGATTGATGTATGCCACAGTTGTGACATTGTCTGTCTGAAAACAAATGAACGATTCTCTCTTTAGAAGAGGCCATGACTGAAGAGCTCTGAAAATTGCACGGAGTTCCAAAATATTGATCGGTAATCTCACCTCCTGAGATTCCCAAACCCCTTGTGCTGTCAGAGACCCCCACACAGCCCCCCAAACTGTAAGACTTCCATCTGTTGAAATTACAGTCCAGGTCGGAAGAACAAAAGAAGCCCCCTGAACTAAACGATGGTGATCTGTCCACCACGTCAGAGAGTGTCACACAATCGGTTTTAAAGATATTAATTGAGATATCTTTGTGTAATCCCTGCACCACTGGTTCAGCATACAGAGCTGAAGAGGTCGCATGTGAAAACGAGCAAAGGTGATCGCGTCCGATGCAGCAGTCATAAGACCTAGAATTTCCATGCATAAGGCTACCGAAGGGAATGATTGTGACTGAAGGTTTCGACAAGCTGATATCAATTTTAGACGTCTCTTGTCTGTCAAAGACAGAGTCATGGACACTGAATCTATCTGGAAACCTAAAAAGGTTACCCTTGTCTGAGGAATCAATGAACTTTTTGGTAAATTGATCCTCCAACCATGATCTTGAAGAAACAACACAAGTCGATTCGTATGAGATTCTGCTAAATGTGAAGACTGAGCAAGTACCAAGATATCGTCCAAATAAGGAAATACCACAATACCCTTTTCTCTGATTACAGACAGAAGGGCACCGAGAACCTTTGTAAAAATTCTTGGAGCTGTTGCTAGGCCAAACGGTAGAGCCACAAACTGGTAATGCTTGTCTAGGAAAGAGAATCTCAGAAACTGATAGTGATCTGGATGAATCGGAATATGCAGATATGCATCCTGTAAATCTATTGTAGACATATAATGCCCTTGCTGAACAAAAGGCAGGATAGTCCTTACAGTTACCATTTTGAATGTTGGTATCCTTACATAACGATTCAATATTTTTAGATCCAGAACTGGTCTGAAGGAATTCTCCTTCTTTGGTACAATGAAGAGATTTGAATAAAACCCCAGCCCCTGTTCCAGAACTGGAACTGGCATAATTACTCCAGCCAACTCTAGATCTGAAACACATTTCAGAAATGCTCAAGCCTTCGCTGGGTTTACTGGGACACGGGAAAGAGAAAATCTCTTTGCAGGAGGCCTTATCTTGAAGCCAATTCTGTACCCTTCTGAAACAATGTTCTGAATCCAAAGATTGTGAATGGAATTGATCCAAATTTCTTTGAAAAAACGTAATCTGCCCCCTACCAGCTGAGCTGGAATGAGGGCCGCACCTTTATGTGGACTTAGGAGCTGGCTTTGATTTTCTAAAAGGCTTGGATTTATTCCAGACTGGAGATTGTTTCCAAACTGATACCGCTCCTGTAGGGGAAGGATCAGGCTTTTGTTCCTTGTTGTGACGAAAGGAACGAAAACGATTATAAGACCTAAATTTACTTTTAGATTTTTTATCCTGTGGTAAAAAAGTTCCTTTCCCTCCAGTAACAGTTGAGATAATAGAATCCAACTGAGAACCAAATAATTTATTTACCCTGGAAAGAAAGGGAAAGCAGAATAGACTTAGAAGACATATCAGCATTCCAAGTTTTAAGCCATAAAGCTCTTCTAGCTAAAATAGCTAGAGACATATACCTGACATCAACTCTAATGATATCAAAGATGGCATCACAAATAAAATTATTAGCATGTTGAAGAATATTAATAATGCTATGAGAATTATGATCTGTTACTTGTTGCGCTAAAGCTTCTAACCAAAAAGTTGAAGCTGCAGCAACATCCGCTAAAGATATAGCAGGTCTAAGAAGATTACCTGAACACAAGTAAGCTTTTCTTAGAAAGGATTCAATTTTCCTATCTAAAGGATCCTTAAAGGAAGTACTATCTGCCGTAGGAATAGTAGTACGCATAGCAAGAGTAGAGACAGCCCCATCAACCTTAGGGATTTTGTCCCAAAACTCTAATCTGTCAGATGGCACAGGATATAATTGCTTAAAACGTTTAGGAGTAAATGAATTACCCAAATTATTCCATTCCCTGGAAATTACTTCAGAAATAGCATCAGGGACAGGAAAAACTTCTGGAATAACTACAGGAGATTTAAAAACCTTATTTAAACGTTTAGATTTAGTATCAAGAGGACCAGAATCCTCTATTTCTAATGCAATTAGGACTTCTTTAAGTAAAGAACGAATAAATTCCATTTTAAATAAATATGAAGATTTATCATCATCAACCTCTGAGACAGAATCCTCTGAACCAGAAGAACCATTATCAGAATCAGAATGATGTTCATTTAAAAATTCATCTGAAAAATGAGAAGTTTTAAAAGACTTTTTACGTTTACTAGAAGGAGGAATAACAGACATAGCCTTCTTAATGGATTTAGAAACAAAATCTCTTATGTTAACAGGAACACTCTGAGTATTAGATGTTGACGGAACAGCAACAGGTAATGTAACATTACTAAAGGAAATATTATCTGCATTAACAAGTTTGTCATGACAATCAGTACAAACAACAGCTGGAGGAACAGATACCACAAGTTTACAGCAGATACACTTAGCTTTGGTAGATCCAGCACCAGGCAGCGATTTTCCAGAAGTATCTTCTGACTCAGTGTCAACGTGGGACATCTTGCAATATGTAATAGAAAAAACATATAAAGCAAAATTGATCAAATTCCTTAAATGACAGTTTCAGGAATGGGAAAAAATAACAGTGAACAAGCTTCTAGCAACCAGAAGCAATAAATAATGAGACTTAAATTATGTGGAGACAATAGTGACGCCCATATTTTTTTAGCGCCAAAAAAAGACGCCCACATTATTTGGCGCCTAAATGCTTTTGGCGCCAAAAATGACGCCACATACGGAATGCAGACACACTTGGCTCAAAAAAACGTCAAAAATGACGCAACTTCCGGCGACACGTATGACGCCGGAAACAGAAAAAAAGTTTGCGCCAAGAATCACGCAATAAAATGAAGCATTTTCAGCCCCCACGAGCCTAACAGCCCACAGGGAAAAAAGTCAAATTTTAAGGTAAGAAAAAAATGAATTATTCATATGCATTATCCCAAATATGAAACTGACTGTCTGAAATAAGGAACGTTGAACATCCTGAGTCAAGGCAAATAAATGTTTGAATACATATATTTAGAACTTTATAAAAAAAGTGCCCAACCATAGCTTAGAGTGTCACAGAAAATAAGACTTACTTACCCCAGGACACTCATCTACATGTTGTAGAAAGCCAAACCAGTACTGAAACGAGAATCGGTAGAGGAAATGGTATATATAAAAGAGTATATCGTCGATCTGAAAAGGGAGGTAAGAGATGAATCTCTACGACCGATAACAGAGAACCTATGAAATAGACCCCGTAGAAGGAGATCATTGAATTCAAATAGGCAATACTCTCCTCACATCCCTCTGACATTCACTGCACGCTGAGAGGAAAACCGGGCTCCAACCTGCTGCGGAGCGCATATCAACGTAGAATCTAGCACAAACTTACTTCACCACCTCCATAGGAGGCAAAGTTTGTAAAACTGATTTGTGGGTGTGGTGAGGGGTGTATTTATAGGCATTTTGAGGTTTGGGAAACTTTGCCCCTCCTGGTAGGAATGTATATCCCATACGTCACTAGCTCATGGACTCTTGCTAATTACATTAAAGAAATACTGGACAACCTGCAGGTAACTGGCGATAGGTGGGTCACACAGTGAATGTAGTGACCGAATCCCTTGTGGCTGTCAGTAGCACACACACAGAGCAGTGTTTTACACATCATGATTCCCAGCAAAAAGCACAGAGTATTGATTTAACCTAACTGGCAACACACACAAAGCAGTATTTTAAAATCCTTCCAAGACTGCCAGTATCATTTTTACTGTCCTTGTCTGCCAGTACTATAAGAGCAGGACATGTGCAAGTGTTACTTCTTATAGGGCGAGATTTCTAACGTATATAGAGGCATAGGTTGTATTTAAAATTTAGCTGCTACTTAAGAGACTTTAAAAAAGAAAAAAAAAAAACCACCACATTTAAACGGACACTCAAAATAAAAACTTTCATGATTCCAATAGAGTGTGCAATTTTAAGCAACTTTCCACAATTTACCTCCATTGACCAATTGTTCAGTCGTTTTATTTTTAATCTTTGAGTCAACAGCTCCTACTGAGCAGGTTCAAGAATTGATAGAATATATGAATATGCATTTGTGATTGGCTGATGACCATCACATGATTCAAGGTGAGTGGAAATATACAACACTGAAATCTATCAGGAGGGGGGGGGGGGAAATTAAATTAAAAAAAAAAAAAACAGAATTTATGCTTACATGATAAATTACTTTCTCTTGTGATGTATCGAGTCCACGGATTCATCCTTTACTTGTGGGATATACTCCTTCCCTACAGGAAGTGGCAAAGAGAGCACACAGCAGAGCTGTCCATATAGCTCCCCCTCCAGCTCCACCCCCCAGTCATTCGACCGAAGGTTAGGAAGAAAAAAGGAGAGACCATAGGGTGCAGTGGTAACTGTAGTTTAAACAAAAAAGCTACCTGACTTAATAGCCAGGGCAGGCCGTGGACTCGATACATCACAAGAGAAAGTAATTTATCAGGTAAGCATAAATTCTGTTTTCTCTTGTAAGATGTATCGAGTCCACGGATTCATCCTTTACTTGTGGGATACCAATATCAAAGCTTTAGGACACGGATGAAGGGAGGGAACAAGACAGGTACCTTAAACGGAAGGCACCACTGCTTGCAAAACCTCTCCCCCAAAAATAGCCTCCGAAGAAGCAAAAGTATCGAATTTGTAAAATTTGGAAAAAGTATGCAGTGAAGACCAAGTCGCTGCCTTACAAATCTGTTTAACAGAAGCCTCATTTTTAAAAGCCCATGTGGAAGCCACTGCTCTGGTAGAATGAGCAGTAATTGTTTCGGGAGGCTGCTGGCCAGCAGTCTCATAGGCCAAACGGATGATGCTTTTCAGCCAAAAGGAAAGAGAGGTAGCAGTCGCCTTCTGACCTCTCCTCTTACCAGAATAGATAACAAAACAAGGAAGATGTTTGTCTGAAATCCTTAGTTGCTTGTAAATAGAACTTTAAAGCACGAACCACATCAAGATTGTGTAAAAGACGTTCCTTCTTCGAAGAAGGATTAGGACACAGAGAAGGAACAACAATTTCCTGGTTAATATTCTTATAAGACACAACCTTAGGAAGAAAACCGGGTTTGGTACGCAAAACTACCTTATCTGCATGGAAAACCAGGTAAGGTGAATCACACTGTAAAGCAGATAACTCTGAAACTCTTCGAGCAGAACACATAGCTACCAAAAACAAAACTTTCCAAGATAAAAGCTTAATACCTACGGAATGTAAAGGTTCAAACAGAACCCCTTGCAGAACTGAAAGAACTAAATTCAGACTTCATGGCGGAGCCACAAGCCTGACTAAACGCTTGAACGTCTGGTACCTCTGCCAGACGTTTGTGTAAAAGAATAGACAAAGCAGATATCTGTCCTTTTAAAGGAACTAGCTGATAATCCTTTCTCCAATCCTTCTTGGAGAAAGGACAATATCCTGGGAATCCTAATCTTACTCCATGAGCAACTCTGATTCACACCAAAAGATATTTTCGCCAAATCTTATGGTAGATTTTCCTGGTGACAGGCTTTCTAGCCTGAATCAGGGTATCAATAACCGACTCAGAGAAACCACGCTTTTATTTAGGAGTTCAATCTCCAAGCAGTCAGACGCAGAGAAATTAGATTTGGATGCTTGAAAGGACCTTGTATTAGAAGGTCCTGCCTCATTGGTAGTGTCCATGGTGGGACAGATGACATGTCCACTAGGTCTGCATACCAGGTCCTGCGCGGCCACGCAGGCGCTATCAGAATCACCGAAGCCCTCTCCTGCTTGATTCTGGCAACCAGACGAGGAAGGAGAGGAAACGGTGGAAAAACATAGGCCAGATTGAAGGACCAAGGTGCTGCTAGAGCATCTATCAGCACCGCCTGGGGATCCCGGGACCTGGACCCGTAAAGAGGAAGTTTGGTGTTCTGACGGGACGCCATCAGATCCAATTCTGGAGTGCCCCATAGCCGAGTCAGCTGGGCAAATACCTTCGGGTGGAGTTCCCACTCCCCTGGGTGAAAAGTCTGACTTAGAAAATCCGCTTCCCAGTTGTCTACTCCGGGGATGTGAATTGCTGAGAGATGGCAGGAGTGATCCTCCGCCCACCTGATTATTTTGGTTACTTCCGTCATTGCTAGGGAACTCCTTGTTCCCCCTTGATGATTGACGTAAGCTACAGTCGTGATGTTGTCCGACTGAAATCTGATGAATTTGGCCGCGGCTAGCTGAGGCTATGCCTGAAGCGCGATGAATATCGCCCTCAGTTCCAGAATGTTTATCGGGAGAAGAGTTTCTTCCCGAGACCATAAGCCCTGAGCTTTCAGGGAGTTCCAGACTGCACCCCAGCCCAACAGACTGGCGTTGGTCGTTACGATGATCCACTCTGGTCTGCGGAAACACATTCCCTGAGACAACCACCAGAGAAGAGAATCTCTGGTCCCCTGATCCAGCTGTATTTGAGGAGACAAATCCGCATAATCCCCATTCCACTGTTTGAGCATGCATAGTTGCAGTGGTCTGAGGTGTATCCGTGCAAAAGGGACTATGTCCATTGCCGCTACCATTAATCCGATTGTCTCCATGCACTGAGCTACAGATGGCCGAGGAATGGATTGAAGGGCTCGTCAAGCGGATAAGAGTTTTAACTTTCTGACCTCCGTCAGAAATATTTTCATTTCTACAGAGTCTATCAGAGTTCCTAGGAAGGAAACTCTTGTGAGGGGGGAGAAAGAAATCTTTTTGATGTTCACCTTCCACCCGTGAGACCTCAGAAAGGCCAATACAATTTCCGTGTGAGACTTGGCTCTTTGGAAAGTCGACGCCTGAATTAAGATGTCGTCTAGATAAGGCGCCACTGCTATGCCACGCGGTCTTAGAACCGCCAGGAGGGACCCTAGCACCTTTGTGAAAATTATGGGAGCAGTGGCCAACCCGAAAGGAAGAGCCACAAACTGGTAATAGAAACTGGTGATGATCTTTGTGGATAGGAATGTGCAGATACGCATCCTTTAAATCCACGGTGGTCATATATTGACCCTCCTGGATCATTGGTAAGATTGTCCGAATGGTCTCCATCTTGAACGATGGAACTCTGAGGAATTTGTTTAGAATTTTGAGATCCAGGATTGGTCTGAAAGTTCCTTCTTTCTTGGGAACCACAAACAGGTTTGAGTAAAAACCCAGCCCTTGTTCCGCAATTGGAACTGGGTGGATCACTCCCATTGTATGTAGGTCTTCTACACATCGTAAGAACGCCTCTTCTTTGTCTGGTCTGTAGACAGACGAGAAATGTGGAACCTTCCCCTTGGAGGGGAGTCCTTGAATTCTAGAAGGTATCCCTGGGCTACAATCTCTAATGCCCAAGGATCGTGTACATCTCTTGCCCAGGCCTGAGCGAAGAGAGAGTCTGTCCCCTACTAGATCCGGTCCCGGATCGGGGGCTACCACTTAATGTTGTCTTGGAGGCAGCTGCAGGCTTCTTGGCCTGTTTGCCCTTGTTCCAGCCCTGGTAAGATTTCCAGGCTGACCTGGGTTGGGAAGCGTTACCCTCTTGCTTTGCAGCAGGGGAGGATGAAGCGGGACCGCTCCTGAAATTCCGAAAGGAACGAAAAAATTTTTGTTTGTTCTTTATCTTGAAAGACTTGTCCTGAGGGAGAGCATGGCCTTTTCCCCCAGTGATTTCTGAAATCTCTTTCAATTCAGGCCCGAAGAGGGTCTTTCCTTTGAAAGGGATGTTCAAGAGTTTGGATTTTGACGACACATCGGCCGACCAGGACTTGAGCCATAGTGCCCTGCGCGCTAAAATGGCAAAACCTGAAATCTTTGCCGCTAACTTAGCTAGTTGGAAAGCGGCATCTGTGATAAAAGAATTAGCCATCTTAAGAGCCTTAATTCTGTCCATAATGTCCTCATATGAGGTCTCCGTCTGGAGCGCATCTTCCAGCGCCTCGAACCAGAAAGCAGCTGCAGTAGTTACAGGAACAATGCACGCAATAGGTTGGAGAAGAAAACCTTTTTTTTTTAAGGAAACCCTCTAATTTTTTATCCATAGGGTCTTTGAAAGCACAACTGGTATTGGTATGGTTGTGCGTTTAGCAAGTGAAGAAATAGCCCCCTCCACCTTAGGGACCGTCTGCCACGAGTCCCGCATGGGGTCAGATATGGGGAACATTTTCTTAAAAACAGGAGGGGGAACGAAGGTAATACCTTGTCTATCCCACTCCCTAGTAACGATATCCGCAATCCTCTTAGGGACCGGGAACACATCAGTGTAAACAGGAACTTCCAGGTACTTGTCCATTTTACACAATTTCTCTGGAACCACCATAGGGTCGCAGTCATCCAGAGTAACTAATACCTCCCTGAGCAAACAGCGGAGGTGTTCCAGTTTAAATTTAAAAGCCAATATATCTGAATCTGTCTGAGGAGAAACCTTTCCTGAATCGGAAATTTCTCCCTCAGGCAGCACATCCCTCACCCCCACTTCAGAGCGTTGTGAGGGTATATCGGATAAGGCTACTAAAGCGTCAGAATGCTTATCATCTGTTCTTAAAACAGAGCTATCACGCTTTGCAGGCAACACGGGCAGTTTAGATAATAACTCTGAGAGGGTATTATTCATAACTGCCGCCAAGTCTTGCAAGGTAAAAGAGTTAGACGCACTAGAGGTGCTAGGCGTCGTTTGAGCGGGCGTAACTGGTTGTGACACTTGGGGAGAGGTTGACGGGCTAACCTCGTTACCTTCTGTCTGAGAATCATCTTGGGCCACATTTTTAAGTGTCACAATATGTTCTTTAAAGTGTATATAGACATATCAGTACAAGTGGGACACATTCTGAGAGGGGGTTCCACCATGGCTTCTAAACACATTGAACAAGGATTTTCCTTGGTGTCAGACATGTTAAACAGACTAGTAGTCAAACAAGCAGGCTTGGAAATCACTTTAAGTAAAAACACACTATGAAAAAAACGTTACTGTGCCTTTAAGAGATAAAAAAGGCACACAATCTTGCAAAACAGTGAAAAAATGCAGCAAACTGTTCGAAATCTTTACAGTATGTACCTAAAGCATTAGTAAGATTGCACCACTAGCAATAAAAACGATTAACCCCTTAATGCCCAAACCGGATCGACAGTAAGCCAAAAAAAAAGTTAAAAACGTTCAGCACCTTGCCACAGCTCTGCTGTGGCCCTACCTGCCCTTAGGAACCAGATTTGTGGGGGAAAAGCTTCTTATAGGCCCTCAAACTGCAGCAGGACCCTCCATGTGAAACAGCCTGAACTTCTAGTCAAATATAACTGCGCATCTGAGGCGCAAAATTAGGCCCCTCCCACCTCACTACGGTGCTTGTGAGGCCTAAAGAAACACTCCAAAGTGTTTTAATATTAGCCATGTGGGTAACAACCCCTGAAAGAAACCCAAAGGAACCTTCAAAGTGTCTCAAAAAAACCCGATATTTTCAATAAAACCGTTTGCCTTGAAAGTAGTGTCAACCAGCATAAACTAGCCCTGTTATGTAAGCTTGAAATTCCATACTTAGTCTCTAAATACAGCTTACCCTTCCCTCATGGGGATATTATCAGTCTTCTCTAGCATTATCACAGTCTTGTCTAGAAAAAAAAAAAAAAAAAGACTGAACATACCTTATTGCGGCCTAACCTGCAAACCGTTCCCCCCAACTGAAGTTTTCTTGCACTCCTCAGTCCTTTGTGGGAACAGCAGTGGATTTTAGTTACAACATGCTAAAATCATCATCCTCCCTGCAGAAATCTTCGTCTCCATTCTGCTAGAGAGTAAATAGTACACACCGGTACCATTTAAAATAACAAAATCTTGCTTGTAGAAAATAAAAACTACATTTTTTTTTTTTATCACATTCACTTTACCCTTCCGATTGCTTAGAGCCGGCAAAGAGAATGACTGGGGGTGGAGCTGGAGGGGGAGCTATATGGACAGCTCTGCTGTGTGCTCTCTTTGCCACTTCCTGTTGGGAAGGAGAATATCCCACAAGTAAAGGATGAATCCGTGGACTCGATACATCTTACAAGAGAAAAACCTAACTCATTTGAAAGTTCAGACTAAGTGTTATTGCATTGACGTTTAATCATGCATTTGTTGATTATGCAAATTTACTGTATTTACTGGTCCTTTAAGTGTAGAGTATTTTTTTAGAAAGTTTACTAGACAGCCTGCTAAAAAGACTGGACTGTGCAGTTGAATTCTGGACACCTGACAACCATACCAACTGTGTATTCTAGCAGGCTTGTTGCTCCACACAAAGAATAAAAATGGGCAGGCCTGTCTGTGCCATTGCCATATGCACATGTAATGGCAGTTCAGTAGGAGGACAGAGTGGGAAAAAGACTGGGCGCCACAGCCCACCGACACCAATAAAAAGTATATATTTTCTTCCCACCCCACACTGACACCAAATGTAATATATTATATATCCCTGGACAAGAATTAAACCGTCCTTGAACTTGAAGTAACTTGGGTTGAGAACCAGTGGACCAGAGAACTTACTCAGATTTGGTAATGTCCTGAACTGACAGAGGAGAAAAAAAAAAAAAAAATTATAAAAAAGGAGCACCACCGTTTAATATCCCTTTAAAGACACATGAAACTCAGATGTTGTTCCATGATTCAGATAGATTATATCATTTTGAACAACTTTCCAACTTGTTTTTATTATGAAATTTTCTACATACTCTGTATCCTTTATAGAAAACAGAATGTATGCTTACCTGATAAATTACTTTCTCCAACGGTGTGTCCGGTCCACGGCGTCATCCATAACTTGTGGGAATATCTCTTCCCCAACAGGAAATGGCAAAGAGTCCCAGCAAAGCTGGCCATATAGTCCCTCCTAGGCTCCGCCCACCCCAGTCATTCGACCGACGGACAGGAGGAAAAATATAGGAGAAACCATATGGTACCGTGGTGACTGTAGTTAGAGAAAATAATTCATCAGACCTGATTAAAAAACCAGGGCGGGCCGTGGACCGGACACACCGTTGGAGTAAGTAATTTATCAGGTAAGCATAAATTCTGTTTTCTCCAACATAGGTGTGTCCGGTCCACGGCGTCATCCTTACTTGTGGGAACCAATACCAAAGCTTTAGGACACGGATGAAGGGAGGGAGCAAATCAGGTTACCTAAACGGAAGGCACCACGGCTTGCAAAACCTTTCTCCCAAAAATAGCCTCCGAAGAAGCAAAAGTATCAAATTTGTAAAATTTGGCAAAAGTGTGCAGTGAAGACCAAGTCGCTGCCTTACATATCTGGTCAACAGAAGCCTCGTTCTTGAAGGCCCATGTGGAAGCCACAGCCCTAGTGGAATGAGCTGTGATTCTTTCGGGAGGCTGCCGTCCGGCAGTCTCGTAAGCCAATCGGATGATGCTTTTAAGCCAAAAGGAAAGAGGTAGAAGTCTCTTTTTGACCTCTCCTTTTACCAGAATAGACGACAAACAAAGATGATGTTTGTCTGAAATCTTTTGTAGCCTCTAAATAGAATTTTAGAGCACGGACAACGTCCAAATTGTGTAACAAACGTTCCTTCTTTGAAACTGGATTCGGACACAAAGGTACAACTATCTCCTGGTTAATATTTTTGTTAGAAACAACCCTAGGAAGAAAACCAGGCTTAGTACGCAAAACCACCTTATCTGCATGGAACACCATATAAGGCGGAGAACACTGCAAAGCAGATAACTCTGAAACACTTCTAGCAGAAGAAATAGCAACCAAAAACAAAACTTTCCAAGATAGTACCTTAATATCTATGGAATGTAAAGGTTCAAACGGAACCCCTTGAAGAACTGAAAGAACTAGATTTAGACTCCAGGGAGGAGTCAAAGGTCTGTAAACAGGCTTGATCCTAACCAGAGCCTGAACAAATGCTTGAACATCTGGCACAGCTGCCAGTCTTTTGTGTAGTAAGACAGATAAAGCAGAGATCTGTCCCTTTAGAGAACTTTCAGATAATCCTTTCTCCAAACCTTCTTGTAGAAAGGAGAGAATCTTAGGAATTTTTATCTTATTCCATGGGAACCCTTTGGATTCACACCAACAGATATATCTTTTCCATATTTTATGGTAAATCTTTCTAGTTACTGGTTTTCTGGCCTGAACTAGAGTATCTATCACAGAATCTGAAAAACCACGCTTCGATAGAATCAAGCGTTCAATCTCCAAGCCGTCAGCTGGAGGGAGACCAGATTTGGATGTTCGAATGGACCCTGAACAAGAAGGTCCTGTCTCAAAGGTAGCTTCCATGGTGGAACCGATGACATATTCACCAGGTCTGCATACCAAGTCCTGCGTGGCCACGCAGGAGCTATCAAGATCACCGAGGCCCTCTCCTGTTTGATCCTGGCTACCAGCCTGGGAATGAGAGGAAACGGTGGAAATACATAAGCTAGGTTGAAGGTCCAAGGTGCTACTAGAGTCGCCTTGGGATCCCTGGATCTGGACCCGTAGCAAGGAACCTTGAAGTTCTGACGAGAAGCTATCAGATCCATGTCTGGAATGCCCCATAATTGAATCAACTGGGCAAAAATCTCCGGGTGGAGTTCCCACTCCCCTGGATGGAATGTCTGACGACTCGGATAATCCGCCTCCCAGTTTTCCACTCCTGGGATGTGGATCGCAGATAGGTGGCAGGAGTGATCCTCCTGCCATTTTATGATTTTGGTCACTTCTCTCATCGCCAGGGAACTCCTTGTTCCCCCCTGATGGTTGATGTAAGTAACCGTCGTCATGTTGTCTGATTGGAATCTTATGAATCTGGCCTTTGCTAGTTGAGGCCAAGCCCTGAGAGTATTGAATATCGCTCTCAGTTCCAGAATGTTTATCGGGAGAAGAGACTTTTCGCGAGACCATAGACCCTGAGCTTTCAGGGAGTCCCAGACCGCGCCCCAGCCCACTAGACTGGCGTCGGTCGTGACGATGACCCACTCTGGTCTGCGGAAGCTCATTCCCTGGGACAGGTGATCCTGGGTTAGCCACCAACGGAGTGAGTCTCTGGTCTTCTGATCTACTTGAATCACTGGAGACAAGTCTGTATAGTCCCCATTCCACTGTTTGAGCATGCACAGTTGTAATGGTCTTAGATGAATTCGTGCAAAAGGAACTATGTCCATTGCTGCAACCATCAACCCTACTACTTCCATGCACTGCGCTATGGAAGGACGTGGAACAGAATGAAGAACTTGACAAGTGCTTAGAAGTTTTGATTTTCTGACCTCTGTCAGAAAAATCCTCATTTCTAAGGAATCTATTATTGTTCCCAAGAAGGGAACTCTTGTTGACGGAGACAGAGAACTTTTTTCTATGTTCACCTTCCATCCGTGTGATCCGAGAAAGGCTAGAACGATGTCTGTATGAGCCTTTGCTTTTGACAGGGACGACGCTTGTATTAGAATGTCGTCCAAGTATGGTACTACTGCAATGCCCCTCGGTCTTAGAACCGCTAGAAGGGACCAGAGTACCTTTGTGAAAATCCTTGGAGCAGTGGCTAACCCGAATGGGAGGGCCACAAACTGGTAATGTTTGTCCAGAAAGGCAAACCTTAGGAACTGATGTTCTTTGTGGATAGGAATATGTAGGTACGCATCCTTTAGATCCACAGTAGTCATAAATTGACCTTCCTGGATAGTGGGTAGAATCGTTCGAATGGTTTCCATCTTGAACGATGGTACGCTGAGAAATTTGTTTAGGATCTTCAAATCCAAAATCGGTCTGAAGGTTCCCTCTTTTTTGGGAACTACGAACAGATTTGAATAAAATCCCGTTCCTTTATTGGAACTGGGTGTATCACTCCCATCTTTAACAGGTCTTCTACACAATGTAAGAACGCCTGTCTCTTTATTTGGTTTAAGGATAAGTGAGACATGTGGAACCTTCCCCTTGGGGGTAGTTCCCTGAATTCCAGAAGATAACCCTGAGAAACTATTTCTAGTGCCCAGGGATCCTGAACATCTCTTGCCCAAGCCTGAGCAAAGAGAGAGAGTCTGCCCCCTACTAGATCTGGTCCCGGATCGGGGGCTACTCCTTCATGCTGTTTTGATAGCAGCAGCAGGCTTCTTGGCCTGCTTACCCTTGTTCCAGCCTTGCATCGGTTTCCAGGCTGGTTTGGGTTGTGAGGCATTACCCTCTTGCTTAGAGACCGGTCCGTTCCTGAAATTGCGAAAGGAACGAAAATTAGACTTATTCTTGGCCTTGAAAGGCCTATCTTGTGGAAGGGCGTGGCCCTTTCCCCCAGTGATGTCTGAGATAATCTCTTTCAATTCTGGTCCAAATAGAGTTTTACCTTTGAAAGGGATGTTAAGCAATTTTGTCTTAGATGATACATCCGCTGACCAAGACTTTAGCCAAAGCGCTCTGCGCACCACAATTGCAAACCCTGAATTTTTCACTGCTAATCTAGCCAATTGCAAAGCGGCATCTAAAATAAAAAAGAGTTAGCCAACTTAAGTGCGTGAACTCTGTCCATAACCTCCTCATATGGAGTCTCTCTACTGAGCGACTTTTCTAGTTCTTCGAACCAGAACCACGCTGCTGTAGTGACAGGAACAATGCACAAAATGGGTTGTAGAAGGTAACCTTGCTGTACAAAAATCTTTTTAAGCAAACCCTCCAATTTTTTATCCATAGGATCTTTGAAAGCACAACTATCCTCGATAGGAATAGTAGTGCGCTTGTTTAGAGTAGAAACTGCCCCCTCGACCTTAGGGACTGTCTGCCATAAGTCCTTTCTGGGGTCGACCATAGGAAATAATTTCTTAAATATAGAGGGGGGAACAAAAAGGTATGCCGGGCTTTTCCCACTCCTTATTTACTATGTCCGCCACCTGCTTGGGTATAGGAAAAGCGTCGGGGTGCACCGGAACCTCTAGAAACTTGTCCATCTTGCATAATTTCTCTGGAATGACCAAGTTGTCACAATCATCCAGAGTAGATAACACCTCCTTAAGCAGTGCGCGGAGATGTTCTAATTTAAATTTAAATGTCACAACATCAGGTTCAGCTTGTTGAGAAATTTTTCCTGAATCTGAAATTTCCCCATCTGACAAAACCTCCCTCATGGCCACTTCAGATTGGTGTGAGGGTATGACAGAACAATTATCATCAGCGCCCTCCTGCTCTTCAGTGTTTAAAACAGAGCAATCGCGCTTTCTCTGATATGTAGGCATTTTGGATAAAATATTTGCTATGAAGTTATCCATTACAGCCGTCAATTGTTGCATGGTAATAAGCATTGGCGCGCTAGATGTACTAGGGGCCTCCTGCGTGGGCAAAACTGGTGTAGACACAGTAGGAGATGATGTAGTATCATGTCTACTCCCCTCATCTGAGGAATCATCTTGGGCAATTTCATTATCTGTGGCAGTACTGTCCTTACTTTGTTTGGACGCTATGGCACAATTATCACACAAATTTAAATGTGGAGACACATTGGCTTTCATACATATAGAACATAGCTTATCCGAAGGCACAGACATGTTAAACAGGCTTAAACTTGTCAACAAAGCACAAAAACCGTTTTAAAACAAAACCGTTACTGTCTCTTTAAATTTTAAACAGAAACACTTTATTACTGAATATGTGAAAAAGTATGAAGGAAGAGTTCAAAAATTACCAAAATTTCACCACAGTGTCTTAAAGCATTAAGAGTATTGCACACCAATTTTCAGAGCTTTAACCCTTAAAATAACCGGAGCCGTTTATAAATTTAACCCCTATACAGTCCCAGCTATAGCCTTTGCTGCGACCTAACCAAGCCCAGAGGGGAATACGATACCAAATGACGCCTTCTAGAAACTTTTCCAGCTATTTTCAGATCCTCACACATGCATCTGCATGTCTTGCTCTCAAAAACAACTGTGCAGTAATGGCACGAAAGTGAGGCTCAGCCTACAACTGGGAAGGCCCTCCCTGACTGGAAAAGGTGTCTAACATAGTGCCTGCCGTTAAATAAAAAAACGTTCCCCAAGTTTATAAATGTGAATTATCAGCATAAACATGTATAAAATGTCCAAATAAAGCAATCGATTTAGCCCATAAAAGTGTCTACCAGTTTTATAGCCCATATTAAGCCCTTTATTCTGTTTGCTTGACTAAGAAAATGGCTTACCGGTCCCCATGAGTGGAAATGACAGCCTTCCAGCATTACATGGTCTTGTTAGAAATATGGCTAGTCATACCTTAAGCAGAAAAGCCTGCTAACTATTTCCTTCCCCCAACTGAAGTTACTTCATCTCAACAGTCCTATGTGGAAACAGCAAAGGATTTTAGTTACTGTCTGCTAAAATCATCTTCCTCTCACAAACAGAAATCTTCATCCTTTTCTGTTTCAGAGTAAATAGTACATCCCAGCACTATTTTAAAATAACAAACTCTTGATAGTAGAATAAAAAAAAAAACTACATTTAAACACCACATACTCTTAACCATCTCCGTGGAGATGTTGCCTGTGCAACGGCAAAGAGAATGACTGGGGTGGGCGGAGCCTAGGAGGGACTATATGGCCAGCTTTGCTGGGACTCTTTGCCATTTCCTGTTGGGGAAGAGATATTCCCACAAGTAAGGATGACGCCGTGGACCGGACACACCATTGTTGGAGAAAAGCAGAGCGGTAAGCTCAGAAGCATGCACATTCCTGCAAGCACTACAAGGCAGCAGTTCTGCAAGAATGTTGCAATTTTTTTTGCAAGAGCACTTTTTCTTTCCATTAAGTGCTCCAGACGTGCACACCATCTACCTAGGTATTTCTTCAACAGAGAACATAAGTGAATCATTTGTAATCGAAGCAAATTGGGATTTTTTTTTTTTTATTTTTTTTTTTTTATTTTTTTAAATTGTATGCTCTGTCTAAATATGGACATACAAATGGTGGGTTTCAATACCCCTTTAATTCTAGTGAAGTTGTAATAAACCTCCAGAGACAGGCTGCATTGTTGCTGCGAAAACATGTAGGTCACCCTAAACTAAATTTTTAGCTAAATGTTTAAAGTCTGTCTTAGCGAGGTATCAATAAAACCCTTATCTGATTAGTAAGTATTTGAAAGAATGAAGACAAACTTCAGTCTTGGGCTGCTGGGTCATAATTAAAAGTGATAAAAAAAAAATGCATTTATAATTCAGATAGGGCATACAATTTGAAATAGCTTTTAATAAACTTCTGTTATCAAATTTGCTTCACTCTTGATATCCTTTTTTAAAGAAGCAACTATGTCCTACTGGGAGCTAGCTGAACACATGTAAGCCAACCACAGGAAGTACATATGTGCAGTGACCAATCAGCAGAACATCGCTACACCTGATCCTAACTGAGTAGACTTTTCAACAAAGGATACTAAGAGAATAAGGTAAATTAGATAAAGTACATTAGAAAAGTTTAGAATTGCACACGATATCTGAATTTAATTTTGACTTTACTGTCCCCTTTAAGGAATCTGAACATTCTTGGTCTAATACATTAACCATTAATTTTGTAATTGGCATAACCATAAAAAGCTTTAAGGAATAATCAGCCAAGCATTTTGGCTCGGGCTACATATGCATTGATACATGTTCCAGTAGCAGGAATCTAAAAATGACAGGAAATAATGTGCGTATGATATAAATGCCCAGATGCCACACTTAAGTTAGACAAGTACAGCCAATGTACACAGAATGGACACCTATGACTAGAGGACCAAATTATAGAGGCATGTTTAAAGGGATCAACCCCTCATAGGGACAGTGTAGTAACAGCAACAATACAGAGGAATAGAAGCTACAAAAAAAATCCTCGTAACAAAAATTTTAAAAAAACCAAACAAAAAAAAACCACAGATGTGTCTTTACTGCAGTTTGCTATGAATTCAGTCGCAGCATTAAATCCAGGAGCAAGGATCACACAACCAACCTCTGGTGGCCATGAAGCTGTGCATCATTTCGATCATGCATAGAGGAGTTAAAATTATCCCAGCATCCTTTGCCCTCACTCAGGCCAGGGCCAGCGTGTCCAGGATGTGACAAAGCCAGCTAGGCCGAGGTGTGTGTGTGTGTGTGTGTGTGTGTGTGTGTGTGTGTGGGGGGGGGGGGGGGGGGGGGGGATGGGTGCAAAATGTACCACATCATCTGGATTACAAGGGGGTGAGGAGGATTGCCAAGTGACAGAAGGGAAGGTGCAGCTGCTCCGCTGAGAATAAAAACAGAAAGAAAAAAAAAAAAAAAAAAAGTGTGGGATGAAGGTAAGTTTGGTAATAATAACAACAACCTTCCAATTTTTTATCCATAGGATCTTTGAAAGCACAACTATCCTCGATAGGAATAGTAGTTCGCTTGTTTAGAGTAGAAACTGCCCCCTCGACCTTAGGGACTGTCTGCCATAAGTCCTTTCTGGGGTCGACCATAGGAAATAATTTCTTAAATATAGGGGGGGGAACAAAAAGGTATGCCGGGCTTCTCCCACTCTTTATTCACTATGTCCGCCACCCGCTTGGGTATAGGAAAAGCGTCGGGGGTGCACCGGAACCTCTAGAAACTTGTCCATCTTGCATAATTTCTCTGGAATGACCAAGTTGTCACAATCATCCAGAGTAGATAACGCCTCCTTAAGCAGTGCGCGGAGATGTTCTAATTTAAATTTAAATGTCACAACATCAGGTTCAGCTTGTTGAGAAATTTTTCCTGAATCTGAAATTTCCCCATCTGACAAAACCTCCCTCATGGCCACTTCAGATTGGTGTGAGGGTATGACAGAACAATTATCATCAGCGCCCTCCTGCTCTTCAGTGTTTAAAACAGAGCAATCGCGCTTTCTCTGATATGCAGGCATTTTGGATAAAATATTTGCTATGGAGTTATCCATTACAGCCGTCAATTGTTGCATGGTAATAAGCATTGGCGCGCTAGATGTACTAGGGGCCTCCTGCGTGGGCAAAACTGATGTAGACACAGTAGGAGATGATGTCGTATCATGTCTACTCCCCTCATCTGAGGAATCATCTTGGGCAATTTCATTATCTGTGGCAGTACTGTCCTTACTTTGTTTGGACGCTATGGCACAATTATCACACAATTTTGAATGGGGAGACACATTGGCTTTCATACATATAGAACATAGCTTATCCGAAGGCACAGACATGTTAAACAGGCTTAAACTTGTCAATAAAGCACAAAAACCGTTTTAAAACAAAACCGTTACTGTCACTTTAAATTTTAAACAGAGTACACTTTATTACTGAATATGTGAAAAAGTATGAAGGAATTGTTCAAAATTTACCAAAATTTCACCACAGTGTCTTAAAGCATTAAAAGTATTGCATAACAATTTTCAGAGCCTTAACCCTTAAAATAACGGAACCGGAGCCGTTTACAAAATTAACCCCTATACAGTCCCAGCTACAGTCTTTGCTGTGACCTAACCAAGCCAAGAGGGGAATACGATACCAAATGACGCCTACTAGAAACTTTTCCAACTATTTTCAGGTCCACACACATGCATTATTATTATTATTATCGGTTATTTGTAGAGCGCCAACAGATTCCGCAGCGCTATCTGCAGGTCTTGCTCTAAAAAACAACTGCTCAGTAATGGCGCGAAAATGAGGCTCAGCCTACAACTGGGAAGGCCCTTCCTGACTGGAAAAGGTGTCTAACATAGTGCCTGACGTTAAAAAACGTTCCCCAAGTTTATAAATGTGAATTATCAGCATTAACATGTATAAAATGTCCAAATAAAGCAATCGATTTAGCCCATAAAAGTGTCTACCAGTTTTATAGCCCATATTAAGCCCTTTATTCGGTTTGAAACTAAGAAAATGGCTTACCGGTCCCCATGAGGGGAAATGACAGTCTTCCAGCATTACACAGTCTTGTTCGAAATATGGCTAGTCATACCTTAAGCAGAAAAGTCTGCTAACTGTTTCCCCCAACTGAAGTTACTTCATATCAACAATCCTATGTGGAAACAGCAATCGATTTTAGTTACTGTCTGCTAAAATCATCTTCCTCTCACAAACAGAAATCTTCATCCTTTTCTGTTTCAGAGTAAATAGTACATCCCAGCACTATTTTAAAATAACAAACTCTTGATAGTAGAATAAAAAAAAACTACATTTAAACACCACATACTCTTAACCATCTCCGTGGAGATGTTGCCTGTGCAACGGCAAAGAGAATGACTGGGGTGGGCGGAGCCTAGGAGGGACTATATGGCCAGCTTTGCTGGGACTCTTTGCCATTTCCTGTTGGGGAAGAGATATTCCCACAAGTAAGGATGACGCCGAGGACCGGACACACCAATGTTGGAGAAAAGAATACATAGGTAGGCTCTTGGAACTATATGCTGATTGGTGGATGCAAATATTTTTGAAGGAGCATCAGTGTACTACTTGGAGCTAGCTAAACACAGGTGCACCAATGACAACAAAGGATACCAAGAGAATAAAGCAAAGGTATTAATTGTACAATATCTGAATCCTTAAACAATTTTGGGTTTATGTACCTTTAAAGATATAAAAAAAAATAGATAGCTATAGTTATTTTATTTAATATACATATAAAGTATACATACACATCATTCTCACTGGCTTTATCACCATCATTAAAAAGGTATGTGGCAAAGGGGCAGTATACACAGATTTTCATTTAAAGTGAAAGTAAATCCTATTTGAAACAAATAAAAGGGGACTTTCATTCATGAAGTATAAGATACTTCATGTAGAAAGCTCCTTTGATTCCACCGAATCTTAGCTCCTACAGCAGCCCACGGCTAAAATAAATTTTGGCTAAGAGGTGACGTTTTCACCTCTTATCCAATAGCCGTGCGGTAAATCCGGCTTGGTGCCCATGGGAGCCGGATTTATCGCACGGCTATTGGCCAAGAGGTGAAAGTCACCTCTTAGCCCAAAAATGTTTTAACCATGCGCTGCTGTAGGAGCTAAGAGCGGCGGTCGATTGAATCAAATAAAGGAGCTTTCTACATGAAGTATCTTATACTTCATGAAAGTGCCCTTTATTTGTTTCAATAGTCAATCCTAGTGTTTGTACAACACTAGGATTGACTTTAACTGCATGTAATACACTACTATAAAGAATAAGCACAGATACCAATCTAAATAACCAGTATAAAACCTTTTTAAAACTTCCATAAAAGCTCCCAGTTTAGCTCTGTTGAAAAATGTTAAGACTGGAACACCCACTAAAATAGGCAAGAAAGCAAAAAGAGCAGACCACCCCCACCCCCCCTGCATATGAAAGGCCCTTTACACAAACAGGAGCCAGCTGGAGTAGGTAGACAGTCTACATCTAAAACCTTGTGGCTTGGTTAGAAGTCTGAAAAGCAGCACAATGTTATTTAAAAAAAAAAAAAAAAAAAAAAAAAAAAAAAAAAAACTACAAATTTTTTCCAAAAAAACAAAACACAGCCTGTATGGGCTATATAAATGGATCATTTACAAAACATTTATGCAAAGAAAAATCTGGTGTACAATGTCCATTAGAGAGGGCAAACACACAATTACAGCAATACACAGCCACTCACAGACAAATAAGCAGCTAGAAAGAAAGTGGCTGGTGTGCTAGAAGCACAAGGGCTACAGAGAAATCTATATACGCTGCAACCTGTCACATGGGGTACACATTGGACAAACACTGCAAAAAAACAGATACCACTTATTTTAAAAAAAGAGTGAGCTCATAGTCTGTCACACAATAGCCATAAAGTGCTTCAGAAAAGGACAACTTGCATGGTTAATGAACACAATATTTTTAGGAAGGAAAAAGACAACAGTAATCAGACATGAGGTTGAAATGATGAAAGAAATAATGGGGTTCATTCAGATACAGGTAAAATGTCCCCAGGAACGACTAATACTGCTCCAAGTTGCTAAAGAGGGGTCCCCCCCCCCCCAATTTAAGTAAAAAACTAAATTTATGCTTACCTGATAAATCTCTTTATTTTGCGATGTACAGAGTCCACGGATTCATCCTAACTTGTGGGATATTGTCCTTCCTGACAGGAAGTAGCAAAGAGAGCACCACAGCAGAGCTGTCTATATAGCTCCCCCCTTAACTCCACCCCCCAGTCATTCGACCGAATGCCAAGGAAGAAAAAGGAGAAACTATAAAGGTGCAGAGGTGACTGAAGTTTACATAAAAAAAAAAATACTGTCTTGGACAGGGCGGGCCGTGGACTGGGTACATCGCAAAAGAAAGAAATTTATCAGGTAAGCATAAATTTTGTTTTCTTTTGCATGATGTACCGAGTCCACGGATTCATCCTAACTTGTGGGATACCAATACCAAAGCTTTAGGACACGGATGAAGGGAGGGACAAGACAGGAACCTAAACGGAAGGCACCACTGCTTGCAGAACCTTCTCCCAAAAAACATAATTTATGTAAGAACTTACCTGATAAATTCATTTCTTTCATATTAGCAAGAGTCCATGAGCTAGGGACGTATGGGATATACATTCCTACCAGGAGGGGCAAAGTTTCCCAAACCTCAAAATGCCTATAAATACACCCCTCACCACACCCACAATTCAGTTTAACGAATAGCCAAGAAGTGGGGTGATAAGAAAAAAGTGCGAAAGCATAAAAAATAAGTAATTGGAATAATTGTGCTTTATACAAAAAAATCATAACCACCACAAAAAAGGGTGGGCCTCATGGACTCTTGCTAATATGAAAGAAATGAATTTATCAGGTAAGTTCTTACATAAATTATGTTTTCTTTCATGTAATTAGCAAGAGTCCATGAGCTAGTGACGTATGGGATAATGATTACCCAAGATGTGGATCTTTCCACGCAAGAGTCACTAGAGAGGGAGGGATAAAATAAAGACAGCCAATTCCTGCTGAAAATAATCCACACCCAAAATAAAGTTTAAATGAAAACATAAGCAGAAGATTCAAACTGAAACAGCTGCTATGTACTTTTCTACCAAAAACTGCTTCAGAAGAAGAAAACACATCAAAATGGTAGAATTTAGAAAAAGTATGCAAAGAAGACCAAGTTGCTGCTTTGCAAATTTGATCAACCGAAGCTTCATTCCTAAACGCCCAGGAAGTAGAAACTGACCTAGTAGAATGAGCTGTAATCCTTTGAGGCGGAGTTTTACCCGACTCGACATAGGCATGATGAATTAAAGATTTCAACCAAGATGCCAAAGAAATGGCCGAAGCTTTCTGGCCTTTTCTAGAACCGGAAAAGATGACAAATAGACTAGAAGTCTTTCGGAAAGTCTTAGTAGCTTCAACATAATATTTCAAAGCTCTAACAACATCCAAAGAATGCAATGATTTCTCCTTAGAATTCTTAGGATTAGGGCATAATGAAGGAACTACAAATTTCTCTACTAATGTTGTTGGAATTCACAACCTTAGGTAAAAATTCAAAAGAAGTTCGCAACACTGCCTTATCCTGATGAAAAATCAGAAAAGGAGACTCACAAGAAAGAGCAGACAATTCAGAGACTCTTCTGGCAGAAGAGATGGCCAAAAGGAACAAAACTTTCCAAGAAAGTAATTTAATGTCCAATGAATGCATACGTTCAAACGGAGGAGCTTGAAGAGCCCCCAGAACCAAATTCAAACTCCAAGGAGGAAAAATTGACTTAATGACAGGTTTAATACGAACCAAGGCTTGTACAAAACAATGAATATCAGGAAGATTAGTAATCTTTCTGTGAAAAAGGAAAGAGCAGAGATTTGACCTTTCAAGGAACTTGCGGACAAACCTTTATCTAAACCATCCTGAAGAAACTGTAAAATTCTCGGAATTCTAAAAGAATGCCAGGAAAAATGATGAGAAAGACCCCAAGAAATATAAGTCTTCCAGACTCTATAATATATCTCTCTAGATACAGAATTACGAGCCTGTAACATAGTATTAATCACAGTCAGAGAAACCTCTTTGACCAAGAATCAAGCGTTCAATCTCCATACCTTTAAATTTAAGGATTTGAGATCCTGATGGAAAAAAGGACCTTGCGACAGAAGGTCTGGTCTTAACGATAGAGTCCACGGTTGGCAAGAGGCCATCCGGACAAGATCCGCATACCAAAACCTGAGAGGCCATGCAGGAGCTACCAGCAGAACAAACGAGCATTCCTTCAGAATCTTGGAGATTACTCTTGGAAGAAGAACTAGAGGCGGAAAGATATAGGCAGGATGATACTTCCAAGGAAGTGATAATGCATCCACTGCCTCCGCCTGAGGATCCCGGGATCTGGACAGATACCTGGGAAGTTTCTTGTTTAGATGAGAAGCCATCAGATCTATTTCTGGAAGCCCCCACAATTGAACAATCTGAAGAAATACCTCTGGGTGAAGAGACCATTCGCCCGGATGCAACGTTTGGCGACTGAGATAATCCGCTTCCCAATTGTCTATTCCTGGAATATGAACCGCAGAGATTAGACAGGAGCTGGATTCCGCCCAAACCAGAATTCGAGATACTTCTTTCATAGCCAGAGGACTGTGAGTCCCTCCTTGATGATTGATGTATGCCACAGTTGTGACATTGTCTGTCTGAAAACAAATGAACAATTCTCTCTTCAGAAGAGGCCAAGACTGAAGAGCTCTGAAAATTGCACGGAGTTCCAAAATATTGATCAGTAATCTCACCTCCTGAGATTCCCAAACCCCTTGTGCTGTCAGAGACCCCCACACAGCTCCCCAACCTGTAAGACTTGCATCTGTTGAAATTACAGTCCAGGTCGGAAGAACAAAAGAAGCCCCCTGAACTAAACGATGGTGATCTGTCCACCACGTCAGAGAGTGTCGTACAATCTGTTTTAAAGATTGTAATTGAGATATCTTTGTGTAATCCCTGCACTACTGGTTCAGCATACAGAGCTGAAGAGGCCGCATGTGAAAACGAGCAAAGGGGATTGCGTCCGATGCCGCAGTCATAAGACCTAGAATTTCCATGCATAAGGCTACCGAAGGGAAAGATTGTGACTGAAGGTTTCGACAAGCTGATATCAACTTTAGATGTCTCATGTCTATCAAAGATAGAGTCATGGATACTGAATCTATCTGAAAACCTAAAAAGGTTACCTAAGTCTGAGGAATCAATTAACTTTTTGGTAAATTGATCCTCCAACCATGATGTTGAAGAAACAACACAAGTCGATTCGAATGAGATTCTGCTAAATATGAAGACTGAGCAAGTACCAAGATATCGTCCAAATAAGGAATACCACAATACCCTGTTCTCTGATTACAGACAGAAGGGCACCGAGAACCTTTGTAAAAATACTTGGAGCTGTAGCTAGGCCAAACGGCAGAGCCACAAACTGGTAATGCTTATCTAGGAAAGAGAATCTCAGAAACTGATAGTGATCTGGATGAATCGGAATATGCAGATATGCATCCTGTAAAACTATAGTAGACAAATAATGCCCTTGTTGAACAAAAGGCAGGATAGTCCTTACAGTTACCATTTTGAATGTTGGTATCCTTACATAACAATTCAATATTTTTAGATCCAGAACTGGTCTGAAGGAATTTTCCTTCTTTGGTACAATGAAGAGATTTGAATAAAAACCCCAGTCCCTGTTCCAGAACTGGAACTGGCAAAATTACTCCAGTCAACTCTAGATCTGAAACACATTTCAGAAATGCTTGAGCCTTCGCTGGGTTTACTGGGACACGGGAAAGAAAAAATCTCTTTGCAGGAGGCCTTATCTTGAAGCCAATTCTGTACCCTTCTGAAACAATGTTCTGAATCCAAAGATTGTGAACGGAATTGATCCAAATTTCTTAGAAAAAACGTAATCTGCCCCCTACCAGCTGAGCTGGAATGAGGGCCGCACCTTTATGTGGACTTAGGAGCTGGCTTTGATTTTCTAAAAGGCTTGGATTTATTCCAGACTGGAGAGGATGAAGGATCAGGTTTTTGTTATTGTTGTGACAAAAGGAATGAAAACGATCATTACCCTGGAAAGAAAGGGAAAGCAGAGTAGACTTAGAAGACATAACAGCATTCCAAGTCTTAAGCCATAAAGCTCTTCTAGCTAAAATAGCTAGAGACATATACCTGACATCAACTCTAATGATATCAAAGATGGCATTACAAATAAAATTATTAGCATGTTGAAGAATAAAAATGCTATGAGAATTATGATCTGTTACTTGTTGCGCTAAAGCTTCTAACCAAAAGATGAAGCTGCAGCAACATCCGCTAAAGATATAGCAGGTCTAAGAAGATTACCTGAACACAAGTAAGCTTTTCTTAGAAAGGATTCAATTTTCCTATCTAAAGGATCCTTAAGGAAGTACCATCTGCCGTAGGAATAGTACGCTTAACAAGAGGAGAGACAGCCCCATCAACTTTAGGGATTTTGTCCCAAAACTCTAATCTGTCAGATGGCACAGGATATAATTGCTTAAAACGTTTAGAAGGAGTAAATGAATTACCCAAATTATTCCATTCCCTGGAAATTACTTCAGAAATAGCACTAGGGACAGGAAAAAACTTCTGGAATAACTACAGGAGATTTAAAAACCTTATCTAAACGTTTAGATTTAGTATCAAGAGGACCAGAATCCTCAATTTCTAATGCAATTAGGACTTCTTTAAGTAAAGAACGAATAAATTCCATTTTAAATAAATATGAAGATTTATCAGCATCAACCTCTGAAACAGAATCCTCTGAACCAGAAGAACCATTATCATAATCAGAATGATGTTCATTTAAAAATTCATCTGAAAAATGAGAAGTTTTAAAAGACTTTTTACATTTACTAGAATGAGGAATAACAGACATAGCCTTCTTAATGAATTTAAAAACAAAAACATAATTTATGCTTACCTGATAAATTCCTTTCTTCTGTAGTGTGATCAGTCCACGGGTCATCATTACTTCTGGGATATTACTCCTCCCCAACAGGAAGTGCAAGAGGATTCACCCAGCAGAGCTGCATATAGCTCCTCCCCTCTACGTCACTCCCAGTCATTCGACCAAGGACCAACGAGAAAGGAGAAGCCAAGGGTGTAGTGGTGACTGGAGTATAATTTAAAAAATATTTACCTGCCTTAAAAAACAGGGCGGGCCGTGGACTGATCACACTACAGAAGAAAGGAATTTATCAGGTAAGCATAAATTCTGTTTTCTTCTGTTAAGTGTGATCAGTCCACGGGTCATCATTACTTCTGGGATACCAATACCAAAGCAAAAGTACACGGATGACGGGAGGGATAGGCAGGCTCTTTATACAGAAGGAACCACTGCCTGAAGAACCTTTCTCCCAAAAATAGCCTCCGATGAAGCAAAAGTGTCAAATTTGTAAAATTTGGAAAAAGTATGAAGCGAAGACCAAGTTGCAGCCTTGCAAATCTGCTCAACAGAGGCCTCATTTTTGAAGGCCCAAGTGGAAGCCACAGCTCTAGTAGAATGAGCTGTAATTCTTTCAGGAGGCTGCTGTCCAGCAGTCTCATAAGCTAAACGAATTATGCTACGAAGCCAAAAAGAAAGAGGTAGCAGAAGCCTTTTGACCTCTCCTCTGACCAGAGTAAACGACAAACAGAGAAGACGTTTGTCGAAATTCCTTAGTTGCCTGTAAGTAAAATTTTAGAGCACGGACTACGTCCAGGTTGTGCAGTAGACGTTCCTTCTTCGAAGAAGGATTTGGGCACAAAGAAGGAACAACAATCTCTTGATTGATATTCCTGTTAGTGACTACCTTAGGTAAGAACCCAGGTTTAGTACGCAGAACTACCTTATCCGAATGAAAAATCAAATAAGGAGAATCACAATGTAAGGCTGATAATTCAGAGACTCTTCGAGCCGAGGAAATAGCCATTAAAAATAGAACTTTCCAAGATAACAACTTTATATCAATGGAATGAAGGGGTTCAAACGGAACGCCCTGTAAAACATTAAGAACAAGGTTTAAACTCCATGGTGGAGCAACAGTTTTAAACACAGGCTTAATCCTGGCCAAAGCCTGACAAAAAGCCTGGACGTCAGGAACTTCTGACAGACGTTTGTGTAACAGAATGGACAGAGCTGAGATCTGTCCCTTTAATGAACTAGCAGATAAACCCTTTTCTAAACCTTCTTGTAGAAAAGACAATATCCTAGGAATCCTAATCTTACTCCAAGAGTAACCTTTGGATTCACACCAATATAGGTATTTACGCCATATCTTATGGTAAATCCTTCTGGTAACAGGCTTTCTAGCCTGTATTAAGGTATCAATAACTGACTCAGAAAACCCACGTCTTGATAAAATCAAGCGTTCAATTTCCAAGCAGTCAGCTTCAGAGAAGTTAGATTTTGATGTTTGAAAGGACCCTGTATCAGAAGGTCCTGTTTCAGAGGTAGAGACCAAGGTGGACAGGATGACATGTCCACCAGGTCTGCATACCAAGTCCTGCGTGGCCATGCAGGTGCTATTAAAATCACTGATGATCTCTCCTGTTTGATTCTGGCAATCAATCGAGGAAGCATCGGGAAGGGTGGAAACACGTAAGCCATCCTGAAGTCCCAAGGTGCTGTCAGGGCATCTATCAGGACTGCTCCTGGATCCCTGGATCTGGACCCGTAACGAGGAAGCTTGGCGTTCTGTCGAGACGCCATGAGATCTATCTCTGGTTTGCCCCAACGTCGAAGTATTTGGGCAAAGACCTCCGGATGAAGTTCCCACTCCCCCGGATGAAAAGTCTGACGACTTAAGAAATCCGCCTCCCAGTTCTCCACTCCCGGGATGTGGATTGCTGACAGGTGGCAAGAGTGAGACTCTGCCCAGCGAATTATCTTTGATACTTCCATCATTGCTAGGGAGCTTCTTGTCCCTCCCTGATGGTTGATGTAAGCTACAGTCGTGATGTTGTCCGACTGAAACCTGATGAACCCCCGAGTTGTCAACTGGGGCCAGGCCAGGAGTGCATTGAGAACTGCTCTCAATTCCAGAATGTTTATTGGCAGGAGACTCTCCTCCTGACTCCATTGTCCCTGAGCCTTCAGAGAATTCCAGACGGCACCCCAACCTAGAAGGCTGGCGTCTGTTGTTACAATTGTCCAGTCTGGTCTGCTGAATGGCATCCCCCTGGACAGAAGTGGCCGAGAAAGCCACCATAGAAGAGAATTTCTGGTCTCTTGATCCAGATTCAGAGAAGGGGACAAGTCTGAGTAATCCCCATTCCACTGACTTAGCATGCACAGTTGCAGTGGTCTGAGGTGTAAGCGTGCAAAGGGTACTATGTCCATTGCCGCTACCATTAAGCCGATTACCTCCATGCATTGAGCCACTGACTGGTGTTGAATGGAATGAAGGGTGCGGCAAGCACTTTGAAGTCTTGTTAGCCTGTCCTCTGTCAGGTAAATCTTCATTTCTACAGAATCTATAAGAGTCCCCAGGAAGGGAACTCTTGTGAGTGGAACGAGTGAACTTTTCTTTTCGTTCACCTTCCATCCATGTGACCTTAGAAATGCCAGTACTAACTCTGTATGAAACTTGGCAGTTTGAAAGCTTGAAGCTTGTATCAGAATGTCGTCTAGGTATGGAGCTACCGAGATTCCCTGCGGTCTTAGTACCGCCAGAAGAGCACCCAGAACCTTTGTGAAGATTCTTGGAGCTGTAGCCAATCCGAATGGAAGAGCCACAAACTGGTAATGCCTGTCTAGGAAGGCAAACCTTAGGTACCGGTAATGATCTTTGTGAATCGGTATGTGAAGGTAAGCATCTTTTAAATCTACAGTGGTCATGTACTGACCCTCTTGGATCATAGGTAAAATTGTCCGAATAGTCTCCATCTTGAACGATGGAACTCTTAGGAATTTGTTTAGGATCTTTAAGTCCAGGATTGGTCTGAAAGTTCCCTCTTTTTTGGGAACCACAAACAGATTTGAGTAAAACCCTTGTCCCTGTTCCGACCGTGGAACTGGATGGATTACTCCCATTAACAAGAGCTCTTGTACGCAGCGTAGAAACGCCTCTTTCTTTGTCTGGATTGTTTACAACCTTGACAGATGAAATCTCTCTCTTGGAGGAGAGTATTTGAAGTCCAGAAGGTATCCCTGAGAAATTATCTCTAGCGCCCAGGGATCCTGGACATCTCTTGCCCAAGCCTGGGCGAAGAGAGAAAGTCTGCCCCCCACTAGATCCGATCCCGGATCGGGGGCCCTCAATACATGCTGTTTTAGGGGCAGCAGCAGGTTTCCTGGCCTGCTTGCCTTTGTTCCAAGACTGGTTAGGTCTCCAGTTTTGTCTGTAGCGAGCAACAGATCCTTCTTGCTTTGGGGCAGAGGAAGTTGATGCTGCTCCTGCTTTGAAATTCCGAAAGGAACGAAAATTAGACTGTTTGGCCTTAGGTTTAGCCCTGTCTTGAGGCAGGGCGTGGCCTTTACCTCCTGTAATGTCAGCGATAATTTCTTTCAAACCAGGCCCAAATAAGGACTGCCCTTTAAAAGCTATATTAAGTAATTTAGACTTAGAAGTAACATCAGCTGACCAGGATTTTAGCCACAGCGCCCTGCGTGCCTGAATGGCGAATCCTGAATTCTTCGCCGTAAGTTTAGTTAAATGTACTACGGCCTCCGAAATGAATGAATTAGCTAGTTTAAGGACTCTAAGCCTGTCCGTAATGTCGTCCAGAGTAGCTGAACCAATGTTCTCTTCCAGAGACTCAATCCAGAATGCCGCTGCAGCCGTGACCGGCGCAATGCATGCAAGGGGTTGCAATATAAAACCTTGTTGAACAAACATTTTCTTAAGGTAACCCTCTAATTTTTTATCCATTGGATCTGAAAAAGCACAGCTATCCTCCACTGGGATAGTGGTACGCTTAGCTAAAGTAGAAACTGCTCCCTCCACCTTAGGGACCGTTTGCCATAAGTCCCGTGTGGTGGCGTCTATTGGAAACATTTTTCTAAATATCGGAGGGGGTGAGAACGGCACACCGGGTCTATCCCACTCCTTAGTAACAATTTCAGTAAGTCTCTTAGGTATAGGAAAAACATCAGTACTCGCCGGTACCGCAAAATATTTATCCAACCTACACATTTTCTCTGGTATTGCAATTGTGTTACAATCATTCAGAGCCGCTAACACCTCCCCTAGTAATACACGGAGGTTTTCCAGCTTAAATTTAAAATTTGAAATATCTGAATCCAGTCTGTTTGGATCAGAACCGTCACCCACAGAATGAAGTTCTCCGTCCTCATGTTCTGCCACCTGTGACGCAGTGTCTGACATGGCCCTAATATTATCAGCGCACTCTGTTCTCACCCCAGAGTGATCACGCTTGCCTCTTAGTTCTGGTAATTTAGCCAAATCTTCAGTCATAACAGTGGCCATATCCTGTAAAGTTATCTGTAATGGCCGCCCAGCTGTACTGGGCGCCACCATATCGCGCACCTCCCGAGCGGGAGATGCAGGTACTGACACGTGAGGCGAGTTAGTCGGCATAACTCTCCCCTCGTTGTTTGGTGAAATTTGTTCAATTTGTACAGATCGACTTTTATTTAAAGTAGCATCAATACAGTTAGTACATAAATTTCTATTGGGCTCCACTTTGGCATTGCAACAAATGACACAGGTATCTTCCTCTGAATCAGACATGTTTAACACACTAGCAAATAAACTTGCAACTTGGAATACAATTCTATTAGAATATTATTAAAAACGTACTGTGCCTTTAAGAAGCACAGAAGATTTATGACAGTTGAAAATTAATAAACTGAAACAGTTATAGCCTCAATCCTTGTAAACAACACAACTTTAGCAAAGGTTTGATCCCATTAGCAAAAGACAACTAATTCTGAAAGCAGAAAAAAAATTACAGAATAAACGTTTTTTATCTCAGTCAACTATAATCTCACAGCTCTGCTGAGAGAAATTACCTCCCTCAAAACAAGTTTTGAAGACCCCTGAGTTCTGTAGAGATGAACCGGATCATGCAGGAAATACAATGAGCTGCTGACTGAAATATTTGATGCGTAGCAAAAGCGCCAAAAAACGGCCCCTCCCCCTCACACACAGCAGTGAGAGAGAACAGAAACTGTCAGAAAAGAGATCAAGCAACTGCCAAGTGGAAAAATAGTGCCCAAACATTTATTCACTCAGTACCTCAGCAAATGAAAACGATTTTACATTCCAGCAAAAACGTTAAACATAATTTCTTAGTTATTAAAAGGTTTTATGTACTTCTTACAGTGTAATTCCAGTGAAGTACCATTCCCCAGAATACTGAAGTGTAAAGTATACATACATGACATATCGGTATGGCAGGATTTTCTCATCAATTCCATTGTCAGAAAATAAAAGCTGCTACATACCTCTATGCAGATTCATCTGCCCGCTGTCCCCTGATCTGAAGTTTACCTCTCCTCAGATGGCCGAGAAACAGCAATATGATCTTAACTACTCCGGCTAAAATCATAGTAAAACTCTGGTAGATTCTTCTTCAAACTCTGCCAGAGAGGTAATAACACACTCCGGTGCTATTTTAAAATAACAAACTTTTGATTGAAGATATAAAACTAAGTATAATCACCATAGTCCTCTCACACATCCTATCTAGTCGTTGGGTGCAAGAGAATGACTGGGAGTGACGTAGAGGGGAGGAGCTATATGCAGCTCTGCTGGGTGAATCCTCTTGCACTTCCTGTTGGGGAGGAGTAATATCCCAGAAGTAATGATGACCCGTGGACTGATCACACTTAACAGAAGAAATCTCTGTTATCAGGAACACTCTGAGTATTAGATGTTGACAGAACAGCAACAGGTAATGTAACAGTACTTAAAGGAAATATTATCTGCATAAACAGTTTGTCATGACAAAACAGTACAAACAACAGCTGGAGGAACAGATACCATAAGTTTACAGTAGATACACTTAGCTTTGGTAGCTCCAGCCCCAGGCAGGGATATTCCAGAAGTATCTTCTGACCCAGCTTCAACGTGGGACATCTTGCAATATGTAATAGAAAAAAAAAACAACATATAAAGCAAAATTGATCAAATTCCTTAAATGACAGTTTCAGGAATGGGAAAAAAATGCCAGAGAATAAGCTTCTAGCAACCAGAAGCAAAAAATCAATGAGACTTAAATAATGTGGAGACAAAAGTGACGCCCATATTTTTTCGCGCCAAAAAAAGACGCCCACATTATTTGGCGCCTAAATGCTTTTGGCGCCAAAAATGACGCCACATCCGGAACGCCGACACTTGGCGCAAAAGAACGTCAAAAATGACGCAACTTCCGGCGACACGTATGACGCAGGAAACAGAAAATAATTTTTGCGCCAAAAAAGTCCGCGCCAAGAATGACGCAATAAAATGAAGCATTTTCAGCCCCCGCGAGCCTAACAGCCCACAGGGAAAGTCAAATTTTTAAGGTAAGAAAAAAATGAATTATTCATATGCATTATCCCAAATATGAAACTGACTGTCTGAAATAAGGAATGTTGAACATCCTGAGTCAAGGCAAATAAATGTTTGAATACATATATTTAGAACTTTATAAAAAAAGTGCCCAACCATAGCTTAGAGTGTCACAGAAAATAAGACTTACTTACCCCAGGACACTCATCTACATGTTGTAGAGAGCCAAACCAGTACTGAAACGAGAATCGGTAGAGGAAATTAAGGGAGAACCTATGAAATAGACCCCGTAGAAGGAGATCACTGCATTCAAATAGGCAATACTCTCCTCACATCCCTCTGACATTCACTGCACGCTGAGAGGAAAACCGGGCTCCAACCTGCTGCGGAGCCCATATCAACGTAGAATCTAGCACAAACTTACTTCACCACCTCCATAGGAGGCAAAGTTTGTAAAACTGATTTGTGGGTGTGGTGAGGGGTGTATTTATAGGCATTTTGAGGTTTGGGAAACTTTGCCCCTCCTGGTAGGAATGTATATCCCATACGTCACTAGCTCATGGACTCTTGCTAATTACATGAAAGAAATAGCCTCCGAAGAAGCAAAAGTATAAAATTTATAAAATTTTGAAAAGGTATGAAGCGACTACCAAGTCGCAGCCTTACAAATCTGTTCAACAGAAGCATAATTTTTTAAAAGCCCATGTGGAAGCTACCGCACTAGTAGAGTGAGCTGTAATCCTTTCAGGAGGCTGCTGTCCAGCAGTCTCATAAGCCAAAAGGATGATGCTTTTTCAGCCAAAAAGGAAAGAGAAGTCCCCGTAGCCTTTTGACCCCTACGCTTTCCAGAATAGATAACAAACAAAGAAGATGTTTGACGAAAATCTTTGGTTGCCTGCAAAATAAAATTTCAAAGCACGAACCACATCCAAGTTGTGCCACAGACGTTCCTTCTTACAAGAAGGATTAGGACACAGAGAAGGAACAACAATTTCTTGTTTGATATTCCTGTTAGTAACAACCTTAGGTAGGAACCCAGGCTTGGTACGCAAAACCACCTTATCAGCATGGAACACAAGATAAGGAGAGAGTCACATTGTAATGCAGATAGTTCGAGCTGAAGAGATAGCAACTAGGAACAAAACTTAAAAGCTTAATATCTATGGAATGCATGGGTTCAAAACCCCCTGAAGAACTCTAAGAACTAAATTTAGACTCCATGGCGGAGCAATAGGTTTAAACACAGGCTTAATTCTAACTAAAGCCTGACAAAAAGCCTGAACGTCTGGAATATCAGCCAGACACTTGTGCAATAGGATAGACAAAGCAGATATCTGTCCCTTTAAGGAACTAGCTGACAATCCTTTCTCCAATCCTTCTTGAAGAAAGGACAAAATCCTGGGAATCCTGATCTTACTCCATGAGTAGCCTTTGGATTCGCACCAAGAAAGATATTTACGCCATATCTTATGATAGATTTTCCTGGTGACAGGCTTTCGAGCCTGAATCAGAGTATCTATAACCGACTCAGAGAAACCACGCTTTGATAGAATTAAGCGTTCAATCTCCAAGCAGTCAGACGCAGAGAAAACATAATTTATGCTTACCTGATAAATTCCTTTCTTCTGTTGTGTGATCAGTCCACGGGTCATCATTACTTCTGGGATATTATCTGCTCCCCTACAGGAAGTGCAAGAGGATTCACCCAGCAGAGTTGCTATATAGCTCCTCCCCTCTACGTCACCTCCAGTCATTCGACCAAAGACCAACGAGAAAGGAGAAGCCAAGGGTGTAGTGGTGACTGGATTATAATTTAAAAAATATTTACCTGCCTTAAAAAACAGGGCGGGCCGTGGACTGATCACACAACAGAAGAAAGGAATTTATCAGGTAAGCATAAATTATGTTTTCTTCTGTTATGTGTGATCAGTCCACGGGTCATCATTACTTCTGGGATACCAATACCAAAGCAAAAGTACACGGATGACGGGAGGGATAGGCAGGCTCATTATACAGAAGGAACCACTGCCTGAAGAACCTTTCTCCCAAAAATAGCCTCCGAAGAAGCAAAAGTGTCAAATTTGTAAAATTTGGAAAAAGTATGAAGCGAAGACCAAGTTGCAGCCTTGCAAATCTGTTCAACAGAGGCCTCATTCTTAAAGGCCCAAGTGGAAGCCACAGCTCTAGTAGAATGAGCTGTAATTCTTTCAGGAGGCTGCTGTCCAGCAGTCTCATAGGCTAAACGAATTATGCTACGAAGCCAGAAGGAGAGAGAGGTAGCCGAAGCCTTATGACCTCTCCTCTGACCAGAGTACACGACAAACAGGGAAGACGTTTGTCGAAAATCCTTAGTTGCCTGCAAGTAGAACTTGAGGGCACGAACTACATCCAGATTGTGTAGAAGACGTTCCTTCTTTGAAGAAGGATTTGGACACAAGGATGGAACAACAATTTCTTGATTGATATTCCTGTTAGTGACTACCTTAGGTAAGAACCCAGGTTTAGTACGCAGAACTACCTTGTCAGAGTGAAAGATCAGATAAGGAGAATCACAATGTAAGGCTGATAATTCAGAGACTCTTCGAGCCGAGGAAATAGCCATTAAAAATAGAACTTTCCAAGATAACAATT